>NW_010196231.1:56362-57746 GCF_000695765.1 Mesitornis unicolor
TATCTTCATACCAAAATACCTTCAGCTGCCCTCCAACACATCACTTCTAAGACTCATAGACAAACTCATCTAATTAATGGCTTCACCTGTTTTACTACAACATTTCTTTAGGTTGCCTTCCCCTGTTCTCTTGGCATGCCTTTTTTTTTCCCCTATTCTGCACTTTAGGGCTTATCTACACTGGCTCCATCATGCTCCTGTGCTAAAAATGAAGATACGCGGCCGCCTGTTCTTTCATGTTGTATTAATGGATAAAAAAAAGGCAAGGTGTGTTTCCCTCACAGTACAGCAATCTCTCCTACAGTGGAAGAGTGTTATGTGGAGATCGTCTGTCTAAATCCCAAGCTTGCATAGGAGGGTGCTTGCAGACCCACTTTATCTGGGATACTTCCCACAGCGTTCCCATCAACCGAGCCAGGCTCTTCTGCAGCTTCACGTTATCGATTCCATAATTACCCTTTAAATCGTGCTGCTGTTGCCAGTTACTACCCCTCTCCAGAGAGGTGCAAATGACTGTCGGGCTACAGAATTTGCCTTTCTGGTTGAAACGGCTGAGAAATTTTAGCTGAGAAACAGATGGGACTATGTGGAAGAGAACAAATTTAAACATAAAAGAGAAGTGTTTAACTGAGAGTGAAAGTTGTACTCGCTAAACTCCTCACATACCGGTCCAATTAACAATCGCTAACGAATTTGAAAACACATTTGAAAATAAGACCTCCTAACATAACAAACATCCACTGAAAATGGAGGGATTTTTTTTTTCCTTTCCAAGAGTGTCTCTCAACAAAGGGAAATCAGGATCCTATTCAAACAATTCCTAATAATACAAAGGAGTCTGCTTTTCAACTTCGCAATAAACACTCTGAAGGCTGCTCTGGGTTTTTTTTGATGTGCTAATTGCCTGAAAGCCATAACCTGTTTCCCTTCGCCCTCCTCCGGGCGATTACCCCGAGGCCAGCAGGGCTCACCTCCTGAACCCCTGCTCGGCAGCAGACCTGTTCGCAGCCCGCATGCCCTCGCACACAAAAGGCCTGAGCCAGCCTTGCTCTACATCACCTCAGGTACAAACTTCCAAGCCTACAATCCCGCCTGCCGAAGCGACCCGGCCGTTACCGGGCGGCTTCCCCTCGCCCCCCCGCAGCGGCACGAACTCTCTTCGGTGGCTTTAACCCCCTTGATAGGGGGGTGGTAAGGCCGGCACCACCCCTTCTCCGTCAATAAACCCGGAACCCGGGCAGGAATTTGCGGGAAATGCTGCTGCCCCCCCCCGCCGCGGGCGAGGCTGCAGCGGGGCCGCCCAGAGAGGGGCGAGGGCTGAGAAACCCCCTCCTCCCCAAAAGAATGGGGGTGTAGGGAGGGGGTGTGCATCCCCAAAGGGAAG
>NW_010196232.1:0-17112 GCF_000695765.1 Mesitornis unicolor
CCTAACGTTCTGTGGTTCTGTGATTCTGTGACTCTATAACATTTCTTTGTCTATCAAAATGTAATCAAGATTATATCACAAGGTTGGAACAGTACAGTGGATGAATCCCAAGGATTTCATGCAGAAGGAAGATTAGTTAAACTCATGTTGTCCTTGGTAATCCCAAATGGAAACTCTCATAATTTTGGAAGAATAGAGCTTGACACAGTGTCTCCACTAGAGCTGTTGTTTGTAATGATCTGTGCTCCTTCCCTGCCACAAGTGTAATACTGACAAGACACTTGTTTAATCTGGCATTGGCTTCCCATTCTGACTTTCCTCCTTTCCACACTTAAGTGGAATTTCCCTCCAAATAGGAAATGAGTAGAAAATCTCTCAGCAGCTGGAAAAAATAATAGAAGAGGATAAGAACATTTGAATGTATGGAAGAATAAACTCTCTGACTGCTAACAAAAAATTAGCTTGCAACTGCCTTCACATGCTCTTCTTGCAATGTAAGTACGGCATGGACAGTAAAATGATGGTCCTATGAAGAATGGAAATTCTAGTTCAGAAAAGTGTTTCACATTTTGAAGTTTGATTTTATTTTAAGCTGGATAAAGCCCCAAAAAACAGTTTTCTTCCTAGTAAAATTCCAAAGCATTTTCCAGGCTGTTTTGTTTCAATATAATGTACTTTTTAAAAAGCTGCTCCAAAAGACAATGAAAACTTTACCATTTTTTCCATTTTTAAACAGTTATTGTGTACTCTGCTCCCTTTATAAAGCATTTCATTGCAATTGCAGATTTCAGAGCAATGTTACTCCATGAAGTCCTTTCACTGAGTTCTAAGTAGATCTAAGCAGATCTTCTACCTCTCTTCTCATTACTCCAGATTTCCCTAAACTGCAGCTCTCTGCAATTACACAGTGAGGGGTGGGGAGAAGAGGAGAAAGTAATTCTTTCAATGACTTTAATATGTATCAAAGAAATGTATTTTCTTAGTAAATCTCAGTGTGGTATTTTTAATAGTCAGGATGACTGAAACATAAACACATAATTCATGTTGCTGCCATTCAAAGAAGCTGCCATCTTGGCATCCCTGGAGGCAGGAGAATGAGAATCAGAGCTGTCACTAAACGTTCCCAGTTGGGCTGCAGCACATCCATTTCCCAGCCAGAAACGAATGAGCAAATGCCTGCCACAGCTGCCAGAGCCCTGCATGGAGCAGAGACTTTCGGACCCTCTCCACACCATGGCAGACAATAGCTCCATAGATACTGAGGTGTGGTGCTGAGCAATGTGCAGCTGGTAGGAATTATTTATGGACGATTTAGCAAATTAGGCTAACTATTCACATGAATTTGCTCACAGTGGTTGGTGCAGTGGGAGGGCTGAGATGAGGCTTTCCCTGCTGGAGTGGGGAGCCAAGGCCAGCAGCAAGCTAAGCAGGACGGTGCCTCACAAGGGTCTCCACAAACTCGCAGGCTCACAGGCGCAAGCAGAGATACCTGAACATCCAGATCTGGCTCTCAGGATTACAATACTCTGCTAATACAGTGTTGACAGCTTTCCATTTGCCACTGGGGTTGGATTCACAAGTATTTCATCAAATACACCTTTGAGATTTGGCTTGTGTTGATGGAAGAATAGGAAACAGATTAAACCCTTAAAGTACTTCAAAATAATAAAACATATGTCCATAAAAATGAAATAGGAATATGCAGTAACTATTTAAAATGTGCACAGCCTTTAGACAGGGAATGCTCTAAATGACTAAAGCATGTGGATCCAGTGCCACGTATCAGTGCCTGGTCGGGAGCAGGGATGCCTGACTGAGGAGGGAGCAGCTGATTGCTGCATGCAAACTCTTTGTTCCCAGTGCATTTCCACACATTACAATGGTAAGCATGTAATCTACTTAGAGATTTTGGTGATCTCATACAGGATTTTAAATGGGCTGGACTGTAGGAAGACTATGACCCAACAAAGTGTTTACTTTATCCTGTCTGAAGAATTGCATGTCCCTGTGAGGTAATCCATTTTGAGAGAAATCCAGCTGGCTCAAATCCCTGCTCCACTAATGAATTCAGTTAATATGTAAAATGAGCAAGGTGAGATGGAGTAATGCTAGAAAAAAAAAGAAAAAGAGGTTTAACAGCGGTGGTAACAGAATTAGCTAAATGACATCAGCTCAGTAACAGGTTTTACAATGTTCGTAGAACTCATTAAATAAAGTATTTGTTTTCATCATTTGCTTTTAAAAAATTGCCTAAGTGGTTAATAAGTATTTTTCCTGAGGAGTTGGGCTTTGTCACTGGTCACAGCCTCCATGCCACGGCTTGGGAAAGGGGTTAAAATTAGACAGTTTGCAGCATCCATTCCCCAGAAAGCAGCCAGGCTGGAGGTACTGAGGGTGCCAGAACGAAGCCCAGGTGTCAGTCCCGGCTTTGCTCTACGTGCTCGTGTTTGGCCACCTGTCCTAGTGAGTCACATGGGAGCATCACGCTGTGCTCCATACCATCATGCTGCTGTTCGGGCCTGAGTAATTTGGTATTTCCTACATTAGCCTCCAAATCAAGCATAGGAACTATTTAGTGTCGCTATTTGTCCTGAAGAAACAGCTATTGCTGGGAATAAACTAATTTTCAAAAATGCAAGGTTTGGAGGTATGGTTTGCAAGCCCACCCCTTTTCAAACCTAGGTTCACTGCCTCAGAGAAATACTTTCAGAATATGGTGTGCTGACCTGGGAGCTGCCCAAAATTACTGCACTGAAATCGCTGAGGATAACAACGTACCTGGACTTTCTTCCCCTGCTCCAGCATTTAGGTGTTTGCTCCAGAATTAATTTTTAATGTTGTTACCTCTAAAGAAAGCAGATCTTTTCTGAGGTAAGGTATCTAATGCAGAAATAACTATTTAAGTAGGGAAATTCACTCCTAAGCAGCAAATGGGGTGAAAATCAGTCTTTGCCTAGGAAAGTTTGCACTTCCAACAAAGAATTCAGTAGGAAATAAGAGAGCAGCTGGTATGTAGAGTCTTGCCAGTTTATTGTGCAGTCTTATATAGGATTCTGTATGTCTGCATGACAAAAATGGAGATACAGCCAGGATATATGCTAAAACTATGCTGTTTCTATATAGCCACAGTAAAGTCCCAGCGACATGTGCTTTAGCTCCTGATAGCAGCATGTGCACCTGGGGCTGAAGGGGTTATGTTTACTTTGGGCACTAGTATATGTTGAAATGTGTCACCACATCTCCACTGCCTTGGTTACCCACAAGATTGGGCCATAATCACATCTATCGCCTACTATGCCTTGTGTAGCGAATAGCCTTCCAACTGTTTGAGCTATTCACTTTGTATAATCTGAGAAGAGGAAAAAGATCTTCAGCCCTTTATTCTGGGTTTGTTCAGTGCCACATATGAGTTTGGAACATCTCGACACTGCAGCAGTATGAGGGATTAAATAAGAGGATCAGAACATGGTCATGAACAAAACAGCAGCATGTGTTTGGAAACTCTGTCAATAAGCAAAACACAGACAACCAAACAAAACCTTTTCCTGCTGTGAGGGATCTACTGTGTTTTGTTTACACATCTCAAATATAACAGGGTCTTGGATTTGCCATTCAGGATGCTCCCCCATGACAGCCAAGCTGTGAAGGCTGTGCTTTCAATTTTTCAATCGTGGGAGTGAGGGTAGTAGAAGTCTTCAGTCGTCCTCTCACTCTCCTTTATGGTTTGTGTTTTAAGGAGAGATGGATGGAGATCAAAAGACGACTGAGGGATTGTTCCAAGCTCTACTGGTCTACAGAGAGAGTAAGAAAGACTGTAACAGCACAGCCACCACACACACTGTGAGAGTCTACATATCACCACATTTTTTCTGCTTTCTGAATACCCAGGTGGTAAATTCTTTGCTAAGAAATTTAGCAAAGGGATATAGGGTGTCCTAATGATATAAAAACATGGGATGTATGTGAATGCAACGCAAAATACAGATAATATTTTTACTACAATGCAGATAAACCTGGTTTGAAGTTCAAATTTTACAGCCCTGAAACCTAGTTATAGGAGCACAGAAACAGGTGCCTCTGAAGACTCCGATCTAGAAATAATTCTCCATTAATAGAACAAGGGGTTGCTAGTAATAGCAAGAAAAGCCAAAAAGGAATGATGAGCAGGGACCCAAGAAGCCTGAATTTAATAAATCTCTGCAATATAATAGCTAAACCCGTGAAGCATCTTTGCCAAGATATATTTTACTGTAAAATTTTATTGCTTTGTCCAGTAATATGTTTTTAATGCCTTAAGAGAGAGAACCACACTACTTACCCACAAAGTTATTTATTACACCGCATAATAATTCTTAGTGTTACAGAAAATGTTTGTGTGCATCTGGTAAGACTTTCATTTATTGCAATACTTGATAAGACTTTTAAAGATACAATGTAACTCAGCTACTTCAATATGAATATGAGAAAAAGTTCTTTATAGAGCTTCACAGATTTGAAAGACTTTGCAAGAAAACATGGACTTCAAAGAATTAACATAAAGAAGAGAAAAAAATCAGAAGTAGCATATAACTAACTATAAGAGTTCTATAATTAACAAAATAACATTAAAAAAGAGATCTGAAATCCAGTTAAACTAATATGAAAGTCATATCACATATCTTTATTATGAAAATGGCTGGCATCCTCAGTAGATGCACATTTAGCCAGGCAATACCAGCATGCTGGGTCACTTCTCTTTAGTAACATCCTTGCTACTCTCTTCGCCAGTTAATTACACAGAGAAGTCGTCAGCTTCAACAAAAAAACCCCTCTCATCTTCTGTAACATTTCTGCAAAAGCAGCCAAGTCTCTCATATCTAAAGATAGGCATTTTGTTAGTAAAAACACTTTTTATTTTCTGTCCTAGTTCTGGGTAAGTTTTGACCTACCACATCAAATATATGATAATTTTTATTATAGAAAGAAGTATTAACTCCTTGTTTACCTCATCAACTATATTTATTAGAACTTGATGAATAATTGACTATTTACTGAAAAAATCTGTTCTCATATGTGTGACTAGCTTGGCTGAAATCATCCATGTAGTACTCTTACTAAAAATACTGAAATGTTTAGCTAATTTTATAGTTGGCTTGAGAGCCAGAACTCAAAAATTAGTCATAGATTTATGAAAATACTCTGTCACTCTTGGGGAAAACACAGAAAAAGCACATGATTTTAATTAAAAATATTTTCTATCCCTGCCCTTTTCCTACACAAGACTATGTAGTTTTCAGTGCTGGGACTAGTCTTTCTAGTTCTTATATCTTGTATTTTTTCCTGACTATGATTCATTATTTTTCCTGTATCTACCTCTCTGGGCCTGACAGCTCCTGTTCTTGTTGTAACCATCATTCCTGTGCACATTATATCCAGAGCAGTTCTTCAGTTTATGACCTTACAGGCAGCCCTCAAGTCAGCTTCAGTCCCCAGGCTATTAGCTTTTTAAAATACGTGCTCACATATTAAATCCTTAAAGACTTTCTGGATATTTGACTGGAGAAAATTCAGAGAAAAGCAGTAGCAATACAGCTATCTGCTGTTTTCACATACAAGGGCTGCCCCTTACAAAAGCTGCCTCTTTCATCTGTGAGCACAACTTTTTGCTGCTGGCCCCAGAACCAGAGCCTGAGCTGGGATGAGGAAGCCAAGCAGAGCTGTTTGCATGGCCTAGCACATCAGGGGAGGTGTGGCTTCTTGTCATTCCTCCTTAAAGGACCTCATGTTTACAACAATGACTTCCCCAACACTGTGAGGTTGAAAATGGGGCTGTGGTGAGTCAATCTGCCATAACAACAGAGGGAGAAAAAAATCTGGCGAACTTATAGCTAACATTGGTTTTAACAACCAAAATATACACGGTATTTGTATGTACATAATTTTCATAAGCACAACAAAATTGGATGTTTCTCCACTTAAGCATCTAACAGACTTATACATAAAACAGCAGTGCTTCCATATGTGTCAAATAGATTTAAAAATTGCAGACTTACTTTCTTGAGACTGTTTTCTGTAAGAAGCAATAATAAGGACCTCACTTTATCTCCCTCTCTATTCACAGCATCACAGTGCAGCTGACACTTGAAGGGACCTCTGGCAGTCATTTACCCCAACCCTTCGCTCAAATCAGGGTCACATGGAGCAGGTTGCCCTGGTCTGTATCCATTCAGGCTTTGAGTATCTCGAAAGATGGAGACTTGGGCAACCTGTTACAGTGTTGGACCACCTTCAGATTAAAAGAGGTCTTCTCCTATGTTTAAATGAAATTTCCTGTATTTCAGTTCCTGCCTATGGCTTCTTGTCCTTTCACTGGCACTACTGAGCTCCAATTTCTTTGCTTCTCCATCAGGTTTTTATACACATGGATGAAATCTCTCTCGAGTCTTCTCTTGTCCAGGCTGAACAGTCCCGACTCTATCAGCCTTGCTTGGTACATCAGAAGCTCTAAGTCCTTCACCATCTTCATAGCCCTTCATTGGAGTAGCTCCAATAGGTGCATGTGTTTTTTGTGCTCAGGAGCCCGAGCTGGACACAGCACCCCAGATGTGAGCTCTTATCATACTCTGGCCTACAGCTCTCTGTATGCAATTCCAGGGCTTATGAAGAGGTCAGTCTGAATGGAAGGATACGGATTTTGTGTTATCAAACTGATTTTAAGTATCAGAACTGCAGAAAAAACCGCATAAGCCTCAGGGTATCATTAGAAGATGAGTCAAAAGCTATGTCTATTTGCCAAATAGAAGAGGGCAAGGAGTGACTCTGAGCACTGGCAGCACAATTGTCTACGCTGATTAACCACTGGCTCACACATTGGTTCTGCTCAGGGCCCCTCCAGCCAGCTCCCACCAAAGCAGTACTCAAACGTGAGTAGGGAGACATCTGACTCCAAGGACCACTCTCAAAAGACAAGTCAAGTAAAACGGTACTTGGGAGGCACCAAACAACCATGTTAGCTCTTCAGCAGGGAACTCCCAGGTTCAAGAACCATTGGCAGCACAACTCGTAATGCTGCTGAGATATTTGTTCACATCCAGTCTTTGCTGGTTTCAACTTGGAAGCAGAAAGAAAACTCAAAAACAGCAAGAAAGATGCTACAAAATCCAATATGGGGTGCCAAACACACCTGACAGAGGAGTAAAGAAGCTTGTTCTTCTGAGTTTAGCCTAGACATGATCAGCATGACTCACTTCTAATTTCTTACCACCTACTCAAGAAGAGTAAATTTTAATTAGTTACTGATTACTAATTACTGTTTTATAACTGATCACATTTGTTCTCAAAGGAAATTAGAAATGGCCAGACTCATTATTATATGCCTGTGCCTTTACCCAGATGTCCAGGGTAAAATGATCTGGATACAAACCACTAGATATTTTTAGGACAATGTGTCTTAAGAATGTAAAACAGGCATAGCATAAAGGTTTTTAAAGATCCTTCACTCAGGTCTTGATTTTCAAGATGTTTTTTTAATACTGAGAGGCTGGAATCAAAATAATGTTGCTGTAGCTCCAGCCACAAGAGACATCATTTACAAATTCAATTTTTCTAAATATGTGTTCAAATAGCAGCTCAGTTCTGATCATCACATCCCACATCCCAAAAAAACCTATTACCTTCTACCATTTAGAAAAGCTAGAAGAAATGTTAACAGCATCAACACTTTGCAAAAGCAGCAGGTGTGAACTAAATTAAATATGAAGTATTCTGGTGACTGTGACTTTTGGTGTGGAAGGGAAGAGAGAAAGGAAGAGAGAAAACAGTTTCCTGATCCCCGCAGGGAAGGAGGTGATATTTTTGTAACTAGAAAACACACATTCACAGAACTCCCATTTCTTTTAAGCATACTGCTGTATGAGTCAGCAAGTGAAGGCTCAATTTTCAAACAGTACCAATGTCAGCAAGCTCCTTATACGGAGAAGCAGTGACTTGGAATCCTCAGAGAGTAAGAATACAGATACAACACAGAGATACTTTTTGGTGGCTTTTCAAAGAAAGTTTGGAACCTCACTGTGGTGTAAATGCATTTCCTGTGTAGTGAAAACAGGAGGAGCAGTGATGCAGATTCACAATATTAAGGTTCTCAAGATAACAAGTATGTTCTAAGTAGACGTCTTCATTAATAAACATAAGTTCAACTTCTGTAGAAGCAACTATTTACCACCCCAGCAGCCAGCTGATTGACTGAATCAATCTTTCTTTCTGTATTGTGCGCCCTCCCTTTCAGAGGAGACAGCAGGCCACCACTCAGGCTTGCAGTATTTCTCTTTCCTTTTTTCCTTGTTTCCACTCCTGAAAGTAACTGCAAGCTCCTGTTTTAAGTATGTTCATTCAAGAAGCAATCACTAAGGACATGTCATTATCATGCTGTGGACTCGCAGTCAAAACAATTCGCACACCAAACCACCCTCTGCTTTAATCATCTCCAATCAAAGAGCCATGAAGAGGAGCAGGCTTGGGCAACCATCCAGCAAAAGGGTCACTCTTAGAGGCTGTGCCTGTTGCACCACTTGGACATCAAAGACTAAAACTGTGTGTGGGCCAGGATATCAGAAGTTCAGTTTGCATTTAGGAGCTAAAGGCCTTGAATTGTTTGCATTCAGAAGCAATAGTATTTTAGAAATGGCCTAAAACCCAAGAAAGCAGGCCAGGATATAGAATCACAGGTTGGAAGGGACATTAAAGATCATCCTGTCCAACCCCCCTGCTGTGGGCAGGGACACCTCCCATCAGACCAGGTTGCCCAAAGCCCTGTCCAACCTGGCCTTGAACACTTCCAGGGAGGGGTTATCCACAACTTCCCTGGGGAACCTGTGCCAGTGTCTTACCACCCTCACAGTAAAGAATTTACTCCTAATATCTAGTCTAAATCTACCCTCTTGCAGTTCAGAACCATTCCCCCTCATCCTATTGCCACCTGCCCTTCTAAAAAGTCCCTCCTCAGCTTTCCTGTAGGACTCCTTCAGGAACTGGAAGGTTGCAATAAGGTCTCCCCACAGCCTTCTCTTCTCCAGGCTGAAAAGCCTCGACTTTCTCAGTCGGTCCTTGTAAGGGAGGTGCTCCAGCCCTCTGATCATCTTTGTGGGCCTCCTCTGGACCCACTCCAACAGCTCCATGTTCTTCTTATATTGAGGTCCCCAGAACTGGATGCAGTACTCCAGGTGGGGTCTCACCAGAGCAGAGTAGAGGGGCAGAATCACCATATGAAGATGGGCACTGCATGCTGTTATAAATGAACAGTCAGCTAGCTCTGGGAGGTAAGCAAACATCCACTTTTGCAGTGAGATTTTGAACTAAATGCACTCAGCCAGTGAAAAGGTTCTGATGATTTTATTTGAAACAGGACACATGCACCCACAACTAGCACATTTGAAAAACTTAAGAAGTGGAGCCTCTGAAGAACAGCAATTGCCAAGGAAATGGCAACTTTAAGGCAAATTTCTATGAACCAGCAATGAAGAATGAGGTTTAGGAAATAAAAAATAAAACTGAAGGGGTACAGTGAAGATTAAGACATTTTGCAAGAATAAGAGTGAGCTAAAATCCTGTCTTTCCTGCAAGCCAGAGGACTTAGATCATTGGCTTCAGCTGAGCCAAGGAGTTCACTGAAGGAACACTGGAGCTGTTAGGAGTCCAGGCAAGATTACTTGGTGGAAGAGAAGATTTGAGGTAAAACTGAAAGGCTTAGTGTATTAAAAGCCGCAAGGAGAGCAAAAGCATTTTGAGCCAGAGCAAAGTTCAACCGTGCTGAGGTTTTTAGGACTAATACAAAAAAAACTGTTACTGGCTTCATCCCTATAATCTGCTGTTCTGCTGACACACTAGAGGGAGCTGAGAAAGAAGAGCCCTTGAAGCCCTTCGTGTTCCTGGGAGCTACACACAACCAGTGTACACTAGCATAGAATAATGTGTATTTCCTAGAATAAGTAATTGTGAAAGGCTGTGATTTATTTCTGAAGAGTGGGTTAGCAGTTTCATCAGTGAGAAACGGCTTGGGAAACACCATAACACCAGGAAATGGAGCGGTTGTGCTTGAGTGGTGGCTGGCTCTGCACTGCTTTGCCATGTTGGGACAAGTGGTCATGCAGAGGTAACCTGGGGGGATAAGACTGATGTATGACACTACGAGCATCACCCCTGGCACTGCTGAAGGACCTGAGCATCAAGAACAGGAGTGGCTAATGCACTGGATTCCTGGACAATGGACATTTTTGAGTAGTCACCACTCTCCAGAGAAAGGAGAGAAATTTCAGAAGAATTTTATACCAAGTTATAAATGTGTTTCATAGATTTATGAACAAGAACAAAAAATGAAACAAAATCACTGCAAAGCATGGGTCACTTGGAAGCCTTAAAAGGTTCCTCATGTGAGCATTTTAGACCTTTACTTTCAGCATGAAACATGATTTCTGCTGAATCTCTGCCCATTTCTTTGCTAAGTCAGTTTCTCCAGAAAAGAGTAAGAGATTTAGCTTTATTCTGCAAGTCAGTCCTCATGGATTTGGAAATTATTTTGAAAATGTTTCATCACTTTTCTTTTCCCTCCCTACTGGGGAGGAGGAAATGAAAATATAAGAATCTACTTGGGTCTATGTGGAGTGAGTACAATAAAATAAGAAGAAAGAACTTAATAATTCATCATACTTCTACAATCCTAAAAAAAAGTCAAAATAAGCAAAAAGTTCAATAACTTAAATAAGATACTAGTGACAAATGTAAGCTTGAGCTAAACGACAGGAAGATCTGACCAGAAAAAGATGGCTGTTCAAAGCATTGCAGTGATAGAATAAGAACAAAAGAACAAACAAAACTAACAATAATAACAACAGAAAAAAACTCCCTGTGATAACATAAATTATTTACCAGATATGCATTATGTTTTTTGTTAGAGTCACATACCATTTGTGGTACAGATGATCTGAATTTCTGCTTCAGAGATTTTATGATATAGTGTAAGTATGTACTAACTGTTGTGCTAATTATCAGACATAGATTACATTCATTCTCATTCCTTTTGCAATTCTTACATCAGAAATTTACAGCAGATTATTTTCCACTTTATTGATCACAGTATCTCTGGTACATTATGGAAAACTAATTCATTTTATGAAGTTACTGTGGTTTGGCTAAGAGAGAGTGTTTTTTATGGCATCTATAAAGCATTTTCTTCTCTATTTAAGAAAAATACTTACTGGAATTTGCACTGAAGGAAAATTGTGCCAAGCTAGAATAGGAGGTTGGCATAGTACTCTATACATATGTTGATACAGGAAGATTTTTCCTTTTGTGAAAGGTGTAGCTCAAATAACAGGAAAAAAAAAAGGACAAAAGTATTCTTTGAGGAAATGTCAGAGCATTAACTTAAAAGAGTCTGCTATAAACCTTTCCATGTTTCACATGACTAAACATAGCATTTTGCTTTTTATCTGCCTATACCCTACCTTTCTCATACCTTTGTGGGTATAGTGGTACCCACAAGTGATACCTTGCTGGGCAGCAGTGGTGGAGCCCAAGAGCCACAACCAGGCCGAGAGTCAGGACAGGTTTAATTGGGACAGGGTTTGGAATAAGACATGAGGGAGACAGGATCTGAGTGGAGCAGCTTTACTTCTGGTGTGAGAGAGGTTGCAAAATGGGAGTCTGGAGTATCTGGGGACTAAGGGTCTCGGTCAATTGAGAGGGTTAATCAAATGGCCTTAACAAGGCTCACTGAACCAAGTTTCGGGGTAGGGATAGGCACGCTGGAGCTGATATAACATGTTGCTACTACAATGGAAGGGCTTGCTTGGCCCTCCAGACTCAGACGCTTCCATAAGCAGACTAAATCTAACTTAGGGTTTAGGGCTTTTTTTGATCGTTGAATTTAATTGCTTGGGGAGAAGTTGGTGCAAGGTAATAGGGGAAACAGAGCAGTGCTTTTTGGGCCATTGAGCTGTTGGGTGGCCTTATCCTGCTTCACAGTAGGCTATCATTAACCTCCTGATCAGATGAAGGATATTGTCTCTCTGCACAGACTTCAGAGGAGAGACGAGCCTGATCAATGTGCTGTATAAGACACTGTCAAGGTAAGTGGTGATCTGAAATCCTCAGATCAAGAGCAAAGTACGCAGAAGGTGCTCCTCAGACAAACAAGTCCTTAACTCACAAAAAATCTGTGGTATGCAAAAGGTCAAATTACGCAAGCTCATGGTCCCTTCTGGCCTTATAAAAATTTAAGAAAACAGAATAAATAAATAAATAACTTGAAAACAACCCATTGCTAGGATTCAGGACTTTGGTTTGGGCTAAAATCTAATTTTAAAGTATTCTCCGTCTCCCTGCCAAGTCTTTTAGACCTGAAAGCACAGAGAAAAATTGATCTGGGAGTATAGGATTCTAGTAAAATAAAAAGAACCCTTACTTACCAACTTAGATGACACAACCTGGCAGTACCTTAAACTGTGTTTCAGTCAGAAGTTGATGTTCTAGCACTGCTTTCCTTCCCACTCCTCCTTCCTAAACAGCTATTGGAAACCTTTTGAGTTTAGACATTGCATCAACAGTGGGTAAATAGAGCAGCTCTTTGGACTTGGCATGGGACCAGGATGAGGTCAGATTTGCTACAATAACAAAATTGACAGAATTTAGAAAATTATTTAACAGTGGCAGCTGTATAATTGCTGACACTGGCTGACTGCACACAAATGCAGCTGTACTGTAAGAGTCAGGGCATTTATTTTCTTGCTTTTTGGCACTCTCTTTCTTCAACTCCTTAGGCACCACCATTTCTATGGGAGATTATTTCAGAACAGACGCTCTGGGCTGGAACTAACCACGAGGCTGAAGTTGCTTCATTCAGGACCTAACTGAAAAACATTTTCTACTGTAAGGGATGACGTGAAATATGACTTCGAGTTGTCTTCTACCCAGATACGCACTGTGAAAAGAATTCTTCAGTGTTAAACCTTTGTCTTCATTTTCCTCTGGGTGGTACTGCTGTCGCTACTTTCTAAGGTCCAGATCTAAATACACTATTGACAGTATCAGTAAAAACTCCCACTGTGGCTAGAAAAGAAGTCAATTGCACTCCCCTACCTCTTCTGGCCCAACAAGTAAACACAGTGCTGACATTGCACTTTGCACTTCCTAGCAGCCTTGTGATTTCGGTTTTATTTTTTTCTTTCTGTTTGTTTTTTGAATTGTTTGGGATGCTTCAGTCCCTCCCAACCCACAATTTCTGCAGAAGCCAAGATGCACATGTTGTCACTAGGTATGTACAGGCCTCCAGATGTTTTCAATCGATGTCCTAGCATAAAATTGAGCCTTGAAGCTGAGAGCAGGCAGAACAGTGTGAGTCACTGCAAAAGGACAGGAGCACGTGGACAGTTTAAAATAGTTTTCTTTCTCCAAAGAGTGGTTCTTTCCCAAGGCCAGCTGCTGGTTCAACCTGGAAAAGGTTGCAAGGAGCTCTTTTTCAATTTGGGCTCTGTGTCTTCAGACTCCACATCTATTTGTTGCTCCTCTCTGTTCCAGCTCTATATTTCACTATCTTTTTTCTGGATTTTCCCTTTCCGGCCATTCCTTGTTTCCTTATAGGCCTGTGCTGTGGCAATGAGAGTACTTGTATGCCTGGAGATGTGTCCCAGTTGCATCTCCAACCTGTACCTGGGTGAGATACAGGTGTGCTCTCCCTCTTCCCCAGGAGGGATCTATGCCATGCTCTCTCAGGTGAACCCATGGGGCCTCCAGTAAGGATGAGGACTGTGAGGTGTGCTGTATGGACCTAAGGTCTTTGCTGGACGAAATGTTTGCTGATTGCAGAAGGAAGTGGCTTCCGTAGGAATTGTTGTGACCCTTTGCTCTGAAATAATTTACCATAGAGGCAATGGTTGGTAGTCTGGCTGTGCTCAAGTTAAACGATAAATTTACCTTTTTAGTTAATTGGACATAACTGAAAAAATTCCACTATAAATAAGGTTAAGAAAGAGCACTTTAAAGAGTGTTACTGTATTTATGAAAGTCAGTCATGCATAATAATAACTGAGTTTGCTCTGTACATAATTTCCTGATTCTGGATTACATCAACTGTTGCCCGCATACAGTTAATGAACCCGACACACCACAGCTAATGTTCTGCCCAATGCTGAATCCACCCAGACTTGTATGTCTGTGCTATACCCAGGCCACTCCCAACTTTTATGTACCTGGTGTTTCTCACTGGTTTAGCTTCAAAACGTTCAAGCTGCAGTTCAATCAGTATGAGCACTTCCCGTGCTGGCTGGGGTAAGACCAGCTTAGTCTGCAACACAGCTGACTCAAACCCGGAAAGGTTTTTTAAGGAATTGCACTGTAAACCATGACATACCACCTAGCTTTCAGGAAAAAACAAGGCTACAGCAAGGTGAAGGTCTTTAGAGAAGCAGAGGCTGTTAATCCACAAGCAGCTCCTCGGCACTGGAGGCAGTGCCTGCTAACTAGCTAAAACCAGGCAGAGAAATGACTTGGGTCCGAGAAAGGAGGCAGCGCCTGGGTTTTCTAGCTTGTAGTCATGATTACATGGGGACACCAAGCCATGCTCTGTTTTCTGGGCTGAAAAAGTGAATGTCTGCCTGCCCATGTCGCTGTCTTTTGGCCAAGCGTAAGAAGGCTGGACACGCTGCCTCGTCGCCTGCAGCAAGGTCCTGCCAGCCTCCCAAGAATAGGGCAGATATCAGGGCCTCAGACACATTGATTTTCCTGAAAATCAAGAATGCTAACAGGGGGAAATGGGAGACTCATGTTTTCCCATGTGCCATCTTTCACAGCACCAAGCACCACACCATCTTTCTGTAGGTCAAGCAACTGGTTCATAACTCCCAATGATGCTTCACAGTGCGGCACTGCTCTGCTCGTCCTTCCCAGGGTTTGGCCTTAATGTCTGACAT
This sequence comes from Mesitornis unicolor, assembly GCF_000695765.1. Lineage (NCBI taxonomy): Eukaryota > Metazoa > Chordata > Aves > Mesitornithiformes > Mesitornithidae > Mesitornis > Mesitornis unicolor. The sequence continues at coordinate 14,940 of NW_010196232.1, forward strand.
CCTAATAGCTTTCGTCCCACCCGTACCTCCCAGATGATAAGTGCACGTAACCCTGGGCATGGGAGAGCCCGGAGGTCCTTAGAGAAGACTGTGGTCTGCAAAACAAATGATGTGGGATCCCAGTAGAGGGAATGAGAGGATCAGGTATAAACTGAGCCCTGAAGTGGGGAAAATCTGCTATGGAGGATCTGGGGAGCCTCCTGCCAGCAGGGAGAGAGGAAGCGTAAGGAAGGAGGAGGACTGCACACAGGAGAGGGGAGGAGAAGGGAACATAGTCCCGGCAGCATAGCGGCCTACATGCACCGCTCTGCCTTAGGAGGGGCGTAGAGGTGTGGCTGCCCCTGTGAGAGCAGAGCCTGGGAAATCACACCAGGAGCTCTTGCATTACAGGAGGCTGGGACAGAGCTTGGTGAGGTGGAAAGATCCCTTCCTGGAGGCAAATGCCATCTCTCAAGCTCTCTGCTTGGAAAAGTGTCACTGTGGGAGAGGAAAGCCAAAGCAGCAGTAATATGCTCTGCTTCTTCCTAATTAAATCTCATACTCTGATGTGAGACTTCTCCCTGTGTTAGCTTAAGGCTGTGGTTCAGTTACTCCATGCTTATTCAGCCAAACATTCAAGCATGTGGTTGACTTTTGGGCACATTATTCAGTCTCTGGGACTCCGGTGTGACTAAATCATGTGCTTAACTTTCAATTTGTGCTGAAGTGCTTTGTTAAACAGGAAGGAGATCTCCTGTGTACTTGAAGTTAAGCACTGAAGGGCTTGGCTGAGTCAGGCCTAACTCCAGAGTTAGTCCAGTGCCCACAGAGTTGCTAAAAACAGAGACGGGAGAGAAGAATCAGACCTGCTCTTTTTATGGTTCTTTTTCCTTTTGCCTGAATCTGTTAATACCAGCAAAATTTGGGATACTTGTTTCAACATCGTTTATAGGATAACGGAAACCAGGACAGGAGACCACCATTCTTGAAAGACACTGCATAAAAAAAACAGACTATGTTTTTGACCCAGGTTTTCTTCTCCCATCACTTTAAAATTTTTATAAATGCTGATACTAGAGTTGCTGCTCCATGTTGTCAGGGGAAGGAGAATTAGGACTGATCTTTACAATCATCTACTTTGAGCAATTCATGTTGTTGATGACATGAGCCTCCAAACATTTATGTTTTATTTATGAATAAGCTAAGCCTTTTCCAACTCACTTCCTGGTAAAAAGACAGCATTCAAATTACAGAAATCCTTTGTGTCATGTGTAGTGCTCATTTTTCTGGAAAACTTTGACTGATGCCTATTGTATACTGAATGCTTTGTTTCAGCCTTGCAGAGGTTACTCTCAGATGCTTCCCCACAATGTTATTGTGGCTGTGTTTAACAAGCACTTAAAACCCAGAGCATGTATTTGTAGCAAAAATGAGAATATGTGGCTGTATGTCAAGTGCTATTGAAAATCGCAGCCTGCCCTAACGCTGGGGGGAGAGAATTTCTGCAATTATCAGCAGGCAACTTCTGGAAGCCTGAAATAATAAGAGGAATAATAGAAATCTAAGTATGATTTAGGAATGTAAATAACTTTCCATCCCAGTATTTGATACCTGTAAATAGTTTTGTTTCAGAGATTTTTTGCAAGTTCCAGAAATATGACTATATATATTTCAGAGTCGCTGGCAAGCAGTAGTCAAATATCTCTTGCTCTGTTGTGATGCAAAATTCTGTCTGTTTGCATAAATTGCAAGGTTATTAATGGGAAAGCCAAGCCAGCCAGCTTGAAAAAATCCTGGTTAGCAGACCTTGTGATGTTATTTTTATGCCTCTTAAGAACAACAGGAAACACAGTGGTACTCTAGGGGCTAACTTTTATACAGACTCACTGTCTGCAGCACCCACAGCAGTACAGTGCATGAAAATTTCTGATCTTCGTTCTAGCATTCACTCAGCAGTTGGTTGAAATCATTGAGCCCTGGATACTTCCTCTTGGTCTGTCTTCATACAACATGCTCACTGTAATGTGCTCTAAGCAGAAGTTTCAGTATCCTTTCCTCTTTTATGGGTGTCTAGGAATCTCACTGCATAATTTGCTGGTATGGCCCCTTATGAGGTTCAGAAGTAAACATCAGATGACTGTGTGTGATAATTACTGTGCCTGCTTCCCTTTATTGACTTATTTTAACAGCAGGA
>NW_010196232.1:17143-20891 GCF_000695765.1 Mesitornis unicolor
ATTTGTAAAAACAAGTTACTTTTCCTCCCTCTCAGTTTTCCCATTAAAAGTTCAATGATTTAGAGAATACCGCCTTCACTTTCATAATTTCTACAAATACATTAACACTGACTTTTATAATGTGTTACACAGGGAAATTATAGAACTGTTTCTACATTGGCAATGGAAACATTCAGTTGTCACAGAATATCAGGGTGATGCTGATGTTAATTTCCAACAGCTGAAGCTGCACCCTTCTTGAGATGAAATGGAGGAATTCTTGCAGCTGAAGCTCCAAAAGCTTCAGCTGTAAGAGATGCAGCAGTAGACTATCCTGATTCTGGTCTCAATTACTTAAATAAAATTATATCTTGTTTAAATAATTTTGGATCATCTCATTCCTGGAGATTCCACATCATGGAAAAACTGACAGCAGACTGATTTCTGCAAATAGTTGTGTTTTGGTTGTTTGGTTTGTTGGGTTTTCTTTACCTTACTCAAGTGGCCAAAGGTAACATGCAATGAAGAGTGCTCTTTGCCTCCCAGATAAATTCAAGCTTGTCAATAACTGGATTCAGATTCCACCATCTCTGCCTCCCATTCCGGTTGCATATACTAGACCTTGAGGTAATCATGACTATTTGGGGCAAAACAACCTGCAGGAAGAATAGTCAAATAAAGCAAACTTTACCAAATCCTCTCAGTTAGCATAAGGGTATGTGGAAGGTGAGAGCATCTGCTTCACTAAGGTTATCCAGTTAAGGACGTTTTCAATGTAATGTTGATAATATATAAAGCAGAGAGTGGTAAACAAAGACAGAGATACATACCTGATAGATGAGGGATAGCAGAGATAATGCCAAAGACCAGAAGTCATCAGTCATTAATTGATGAGCCATTGAGAAACACTGTGCACAGCTTTGGAAAGGGCCAACCTGGAGTTTGTCGTGGATAAGAAGGAGAAAACAGGAGAAACGTGAGCATTTGGGATATTTGAGATGGTCTTGTGGAGCTATGCCAAATTTATTAATGAATGTTTAGGGCAAGAGGATGAGGGAAGAAGGCAGGAGGGACCAGACAGGAAGAGGTACTAAGGGGTTGGTCATGTGTAAAATGGGGCTGCCAGTGCACTTGTCTGAGCTAGTCCTGGTCCTTGCCCGCCTCTCCTGCATTTTGAGTCAATGCTTTCCCAACTCTTTCACTCTGTAATCTGACCCTGTACCCTGTGTGTGTGCGAGGGCTGCAAAGATGAGGTGCCAGCTGTGGGTGAGACTAGCAGAAGCGGGTTTGGTGCCAGCTACCAGAGCCACAGCAGGGGTGCAGGTCCCCCAGATGGGGTCAGGTGTAGGTGTGTGTGTGGGTGTGTGTGTGTGCACCTCTGTGCATGTAGCTGAGTTTCCACTGCTGGTATTTGGCCCTACACTGGAGTCCACAGCTAGGTTGTCACTGGTAGATGTGAGGCCTGAGTGAGGTCCTTATCCTCTCCTTTTGGGGACTGATCTGGAACGTCCAGTCACATCAGCTTTGGCAAACCATCCACCACCACATCTTGCCAATAGGTCCAATATCCTTGAGCCTGATTTCATTCTGTCTTGCCCAGCTTCATTGCTGTGGCTTTTGCTTTTCCAGTGAGGTTCATGCACTGATCACACCATTCTGCAGTGCAACAAGCAGATGCTCACATTTCTTCTTCTCTTGGTGGCGTGGCTACGTGAAGCAAAAAGCACTGAGTGTCTTCCAACACATTTCTTTGGGATTTACATTCCACTGCTGCAGAAATTAATAAGAGATATTGCTACAAACTCTTGTGCTTTCCAAAAAAGCATTCTGCAAGGACAGAGTATTGGGCAGAAAGCTGCAATAAACTTATGTGTAGGGTATTTAGTTTCTTCCAGGATTAACTTTACAGTTCCTGTGTATTTTGGAGCATTACTAAAACATACATTACAAAGAGAGACTGATAGAATGTAGCTTGATTTATTGTATTTAGCTGTATATTTTTTGTCTCTAGGACAGTTGTCTGTTACTCCATAAAAAACATACTTTGCTATGCAAAATCTACCCTCGCACTTTGTATGTTGGCATATTGACTATCTTTCTACTAAAACTTTGCAGTTTTACAGACTGAATTTTTACAGTCAGTGTAAGAGCAAGGTAATGAGTTGGTTTAACTGTGAGAGCTATTATCAGAATGAAATCAATGGTGCAGAACTAATATGTAGCTGGTGTTTGCATCCTCACTTTCCTTTTAATGGCATCCAAGAATACGGCTTCAAATTTGGATGCACTTCGGTTACAGAATTAATATTCTTATTCTCTCTGAAGAACTACAGGCCTGCCCCTTCAAATAATGCTTAAGATCTCAGAGGAAAAGCTTTAAGATAATAATAGAGAGAAGGACTCACTTCAAAAGGATTTTGTACAGAGGTGGGAAATAACCATTACCCATCATCTCCAAAATTCAGTGTATGTTTAGTGCTAACTGTAAAATTGTTTTCCTGCAGTTTAAAGCTGAAAAAAATTCCCAATGAAGTCAGTCAATAAGCACCAGAGCTTCAAATCCAAAGTAGTAAAAGTAAATATTATTTCTTCCTGTCCAGGTCTGAGTATTTTACTTTTAAGATAGGCTTCTTAGGACCTTCATTTTTATTCATAAAATTCCCCAAGGAAAATCTTTCCAAGCACACTTTCAGCTATTTAATTCAGAGAGAAATGTCATGCATAGCTTAGAGCTGATGCACATTTCCCTTGCTAGTTTCCTGCAAGCCTCCCAGTTCCTTCAGGGATCATTCATATTACAGCATATTCTATCCCTGGTTCATTAATCACACAGATAATAAGAAAGAATATTCTATCTGAATGCATCTACATCTGTCTGAATGTGAATCTATCTGAAATGCGAATATTTTATCACGTATTCCAAGCACTCATTGAAGTGTTTGCTACCCAGCAAGCCACTCAAGTATATACTCAGTGTAAAGATTTTTCTAAACCGTGATTAACTGCTCAACTAAAGCCTGAAAGTCCTCCCTAAAAAAGTTGTGGTACCAGTGTGTTCAGGTGTCATATCTGACTGCCTCTAAACAGATGCCTGTCGTCACTTCCAGATCTTCTGGCTTTTAAACCAAATTCTTAGAGCACTGCCAGTGCACTGCAGCATGTCTTGGCTGAAAGTACTCCAGCAGCAATTGAGCTTTAAGCATAACAAAGGCAGGAAGTGTGGAATATAGGCACCATATATTCTTAAGCCTGCTGAAACATGCTTCCATAGATCTGCTGGTGAACGGCAGGGGAGTATTGCCAAAAACACTGGCAAGTGACCTGTAAGGGGAAAGTTAATGTTACTTGTAATAGGAGCTAAAACCCTTCCTTTTAAAATATAAATCATTACCATGAATTGGCCAGTTGCTTCTATAGATGTGTTTTGAGGCTGCATTTGTGTTTTGCATGCCATCAGTGAATTATTTCCCCCTTGCATTCCTGGTATGTAAATGGAATCTGTTTCACTGCTTTTGCTGATTAGATAACAAAACAAACTGTAATGAAAATTACAAAGCTAAAGGCTATTTGTAAGACCTGGTTGAAATCTTTCCAATGAATATTTCAACAGGATTTCATCTAAGATCCTCATTCATAAAATATTCACAAGCAAAGTAATTCTTCAAAAGGATCTGTCATGTAAATATCCTAAGAAAAAATAATTAAATACTAGGGGAAAAAAGTCTATATTCTTTTTTTCTTCCTTCCCAACTCAATTTCCTTCCCATTC
>NW_010196232.1:20911-35877 GCF_000695765.1 Mesitornis unicolor
ATATGTTTAAAATGTGCTTCAACATGGCTGTTTATTATTAAATGTAAAAAACCACACAAAGCAGTCTCTGAATTGAAGTTGACAAAACAGAGTGAAAAATGTTTTGCCTTGTAGTTTGCCTTCTTTTCTCACTTCTTTGTCTCTCAAAAGAAATAAATTATTTAAAATTAAAGTTGCATTTTCTCCTCAAAACAGTAACAAGATAGTGTGAAAAGAATTAATTTTCTCATCAAGAATCACAATATTTGACATGTTTTGAAGAAAAATCCTATCTTCCTGTTCTCAAAAGCTCCCTACAGCACAGAGAAGGCTTTGTGTGAGGACAGTCCATACTTTTCAAAGACATGGATCCAGTAACCACAAGGTTATACCCACCTCTCTGCCTGGATCCTTGCCTCAATTGGCTTATATTGAGCAAACAAAGAAGTCACCTTTAGGTCTAAATAAGCTAAAATGTGCCAGCTAAACTTAATGCAGGTGCAAGCAGATCTCTGAGATTGTATATTCTTGATTACTCCCCATGCATTTTCTCAATGTGGAGAGATGTTTTGGGCAAGATAATGCAATTCGTACTGTAAGGACGGATTGCACTGAATTGCATTTGAAATTGTGGCAGGCATCTTCAACTGTGTTTCATTACATCAGTGCCCTCAAGGGAATGAAAAACTGGAGAGAGAGACCACTTTTTACTGCTTTCAAAGCACCTGTCAGAGAAGTCTGCCCTGCTCATTAGACACAGATAATTACAATAATGTATGCTAGATCTTCAGTTTGATGAATCTTTTTATTTAGTATAGAAGATGTTACATATATAACTTTGCAACTAAATAAGAGACAGTTTAGAGGTTAGTGAAACAATTGGGTTTTGGCTTCCACTACTTTGAAGGATAATTATCAGGAAGTATTCTGCAAAGTATGAGCGTATTATCACTATTAGATGGTAGATCCATGGTCGTCCCTGTCATTACTCTGTCCTAGATAGTGTCGCTGTGAAATGATAGTGCCGGGTTGGTGTGTAACTGGATGATTTTGGCGAAATTAAATGAGTAGTCCTACTGTAGTGCATAGCTAAAGTGTGTGGGAACTTTCCATAGTAAAATCACTCATGTGTGTGATTAATGGTTTATCTAATAATTTCATCAAGTTGCCCTCTAAGTTGCTGATAATTACATTATGGGAATTGCAAAAAGAATCACAAGTATCATTAAGTTTTGTGTGATCAACAACCATCAACTTCTCTTTCTATAAGCATGTTTCCTGTCTGTTAAAATCACTATGGGAAACTTTTTTCAGAGCCTGAAAGAGCCTCAAATTATAAATGTTTGAAATGTTATCAACAAACCCTTGCCACAGCAGGGACGTGTCTCCTCTGTAAAGGCTTGGACAGTTTGTGCAAGGAGTCCGGCAGCGCTGTGTTGGCATGTCACCCATGCCATGGGATGCTGCTGAGCACTGACCTGCTGTGGTAGAACTGCTGAGATGGCACTTGGTCACAGCTGTGGCTGACACTGCAGGGAGACTCCTCCTTTAATACATTTGTGTTATTTGGCCCAGATTTTAAGAAGGAACAAGCCTTTCTTCAAATGGATGATGTATGGATTCAGAAAGACCAGAAGTATTTGGATATTTTTTAATTTAACTGAACTATGAAGCTGAACTGTCTAATAACACACTTTGTCATTCACACCACTTGTCCGAATAGTCCAATACCTCTCAGAACATCAGCAGTATAATTAGCTGAAGTCTTTTTCACAGAAGGTTTAGTTAAAGTATTTCACCTTTCATTGGCTATATAATTCAACAGAAACTGAATGGGTTGGATGTACTGTAATGACACATTGAACATGTACTCATGCATTACTCTTCCACTGCTATTAGAAGTGTTTGATCCACAGTTTCTGTATTAGAGATTTATCAAAGCTTATTTTGTGCTGGACTATTGCAGAATTTGACCACAGAAGTGCTCAGTACTGCAGGCTGGAAAGGACTTCTGGAGCTCATCTGGTCCATCGCTCAACTCAGCACAGGACAACTTCAAAGTCAGGGCAGTTTTCTTGGAGGTTTTTATTAGTTGAGTTCCAACATTCTCTAAGGAGAGAAATTCCATGGCCTTTCTGGGATCTTGTGCTGGTGCTTAATCACTCTGATCTTGAGATTTGGTTTTTTTCTTTAGATCCAATTGCAATTTGGATATGTGCCTTTTGCCTGTTGTCTTCTGGCTGTGCACTTCTGATATGGGCCTTGCTCTGCCTTTTCTAAAACTTCCCTTAGGATTATAATAAAACTCTCTCTTCTTCAGGATGAGTATTGAAAAAAGATATCTTCAATACATACATTCTGATATGCTAACATTCTTAAAACTTTTAAGAATATAGTTTCACCTGTTTCATAAGTAACCCCATTTTTTAATTTTGTGAGAAGTATCTTCTACAGTTTATCATTTTCTTGAGTCGTCTTCTCAGGAAAAATACTTTCTGGAGGCTGTTTCTAATTCCACTTCCATTTCCCTTGCCATCTGAATTTACCTGAAAAGCATAGGGTGAAGGGAAGTTCCTCTGTAATACTGAAGATAGCACTGCTCTAGTTAAAGCTTTTAAAACTCTTGCTCTTTCATTTTAACTAGCTACAGAGAGTCTTTCTGCTTTGCCATCAGTTAAGAAGCCAGTGTTATTGAAGAATGATAACTCTGTCCTGGGCTGCTAGTATAAAAGTCATATGAAGAAGGCTTTATGTCAGCATAAGTTATTCCTGGAGACAAAGTTTGAGTTCCAGACTTCCAGACAACCTTTCTGCCTATCATGCTGTCTGTTTCAGTTTCACTGAACCTCTGTGCCTTAGTCCCTACCTGTAAAACGAAGATTGCCACACCTCCACACCACACAGAGCTATGGCACGGAAGCATTTGTGATATTTCTGGGAACCTCAGTTTATTGCAATAATGTTGAAAATGAAGAACAAGAGAAAGAAAAAGATATGTCTCTTCCCTTTCTATGCCAGAAACAGCAACAGTAATTCTACTTCATTCTAAGGCAACTGTACTTCCAAATTTCTAGTGTTTATCAGTTTCACCCTTGTATTTTGACAGCTACATGATTATGTGCTAAAACTAGGAAACTGCCAGTGATGCCTGTATGCTCTCTTTGCTTGGTCACAGTTGATTTTATCTGAGTATGAGTGTTCTGAGCTATACACAAATTCAGATCTAGTGTCAGTCTTTAAATCTGTGGCTAGACCTGATCTTTGAGAACTAAAATACCTAAGCTAATGTTTCAACCATTATAAATACACAACAAATGGGAAAAAATAGGCAAATATTTCTAATGCTCAAGATTGAGAACAGAATAGTTGAAACAGACCTGTGCTGTGGTTGAGAGTTACTAAGATATTAAGGTAAATTGATACATTATATGTATTATTGAAAAGACAATTTCACATCTCAAATGTAAACGTGGGGGGTTTTTAAGTTTGGTTGATTAATGCTCCTGAAACTTTCTCTGCTAAGGACTCATCAGGATACACACTCGGGGAAGAGCGATGTGGCTGGAAGGGTGAAGGTAAGTTACTGAGAGAGATGCAGGCACATCCATCAGTCAGTGACAGGGTGCTCTTTACATAGGATACACACAGTGTGCAGGAAGGGATGTGGTGCCTCTTCTCCATCAGGGTATCTTAGAAATGGACTGGTCAATATCGGCAACCAATCAAACAGTGGAGTATTTTTCCTCCTTGATCTTTCATGTAAGTAAATCCGTAATTCTTATGATGCATTGCAGACCTATAGTTTCAGACTGCCAATAGATAAGACAGCTCTGACTGCTGAGCTACAGCTTGCTGTTTTCTCCCTTGCCCTATCTGTGAGCGCTGAATTGTCCAACTGGTAGACCAGTTGAGTGCCAGAACTAGGGCAATGGAAAGGACAGAAGCAGCCACCAGTCACATCAAAGACAGAGGACGGGAGCAGGATTTCCCCTTTGACAGGAATGAGATGCTAGATCTGCTCACCCCATTTTGTGAAACCACACCTTGCATCTGCTTTTCAGCAAAGCATCTAAGTGTGTGCTTCAGTGCTTAATGTAAACCTGTGACATCTAGAGCGGGACAGATCCGTTGTCCTCGGTTGCTGTTTCTGACATGGCACATTTCTAAAAGAGATAGCCTTTTTGTCACAAAGTGCTGACAAGGTTTTCTCACTTTTTAAAAGGACCTAGTTTCTATAAAGGAACTCTGGGCACATATGTTGGAGTCAAACAGCAGGACTTAGTTGACCTGCTTATAGGAATGCTTTATCATTGAGAAGGACTGGATCTCAGTCATTGCTCAAGAGAAAGAATGTGTAGATTTTAGGCACTGTGATACCAGTTAGCTTAGCCTGTGCTCACCACTGGCCATATGTTATCTGCTCACCTGTGACATCAGCACTCCCATGGACATTGCAGCACCTGACAATGAATTGATTTATTAAGTTCAATGTCTCTGATCATATACTTAAGCTAACCCTTGTGCTGAACACACCTTAGGAATGAAAACCTGTCCCAGAATTAAGTGTAGCCCATCAGCCCTCATTGGTATCAAATCTCCTGGATTCCCAGACGTTGCAGCTGAGTCTAGAAAGAACTTGATGTCTTGCTGTCTTGAAACATCACTCTCATCCCCAGACTACTGCTAGCCGTAAACTGTCTCAGCCCATCAGATGTCAAAATGCTGAAAACAGAGCTACCACTGTTGTGGCAAATGTAGCCATATGCTCAAGTTAATATGCTCTTTTCCTAGTTATAACCGATAAACATGTCAAAGAAAGTTTCAAGTCAAACATTTTCCATTTGTTTTTATTGAATTCTTAAGCTGATAGCAAAGCTTGGGTCATTTGGAAGACCATTAGAGAATTTTAAGTACACGTTTGGTTAAAAAAAGACACAAGCAACAAGAAAATATAACAAAGGACAGTGTGTTCTAGTAAAGTATTTTTATTATGCAGTCTATGCTGTCATTCTCAGAGCACTGGCTCATTTCTTATGATTCCCCAGCTTTCTGCAGAGTGAACTAAGCACATGAACCCAGTGTTAGCTGAGTGACCAGGAGCCATATGGTAGCTCTTCATGTGTCTTCACTGGCATAATACATTCAGAAGATCTAAACACTAGATCTAAGCAATGATCTTTAGATAATAACACTGCTCTTAATTCATCCTTCGTGTAATTCTGTGAGCTTCGGTGGAGCTGCAGTAAAGAGGAAACAGGCCCATCATCTAAAAGAGATTTTATCATCTGCCTTTGTAATCGCTTTAAAGAAGTTTCCATTCCTTACAGGTAGTATTATAACATGACTTGGGTTCTGTAATTTGTCAGAACACACTCCAAGCATCATTCAAAGCATGATACTAATGTTATTTAATTTACCAAAGTTAATGCATAGTGATTGATGCCAGGAGTGTATAGCATGCTGGAGTGCTGCTGGAGCTCTTGCTGACCTGGAAGCTTCTCCTTTGTGTGCTTTCTTGGTGACTCACTAGCAGACAGGGCTCATGTATGGGTGTGGGACTTAATGATGCCAGCAGGCAGTGGAGCAGACTGTCTGATATAGTTCCCTCTGAAGGAAATCTGATAAACACATAAACTACTTGAAGAACAAGACCAGCACATGGGAAACAGAGAAACAAAATCTCTTCAAATCAAACTACTAATGCAGACATTACCTGGAAGAGATGTAAAAACTTCGGGTACCACTGTCCCTTTTCTCTGCTGGGTTTTATGAGCAAACGTTTTCCTTGGAAATCGCTACAGTTACGTTTCTAAAAGGAAAATTATGCAGCTTTCGAAACTCCAGCCAGAAGTACATCTCTGCCATGAACCAGATAGGTAGGAGAGTGCCATGCTTTACTTAAAGACTTGCAGAAGCTTGAGTGTAAGAGGTCTTGGAGCACAACAGCTCCAGCCCTGCCTTCCTTGGTCACAGAGACTGGTGCTGTGGCATTCTTGTGAACATAAAGTATGGAATAACCAACCCATTAATGTGTGAAGCTTAGGTCAGGTTTATTTAAAACCTGCTTATGTCAGAAGCCTATTGTACCACTTTGTAAGCAGTGCCTCAGGTGGTGTAGAAGGAAATAAAGAGAGGTCCTCTGGGACAACTCTACTGTTATTCTGAACATTTTGGGCAACACTGAACTTCAGTAACTGCTGTTACTGAAGATTTCCTGATAATTCTTTACAGACGCATATGAAAAAACACAACCCTCTTCTCAGGAGCAAAAACAAGCCGCCATCTCTCAAGGAAGCTTTGCAGATACACCTAGCAATGGCTGCTCCGTGTATGCCAGACACGTAAGATTTTATAAAATTTGAAATTATCCCAGCATCTTGCAGACACTTCTGGAAGAGGACAAGAAATCAATGCTTTCAGATGCAGGTGCAAATTGTAAAGAGTGGTTGCTGGTTGTTGCCAGCTGGTGAACTGCCAAGTTTGACACATCTCATACTTGGGAGACATCCACCTCAAATGTGGTGCTACAGACTGCTCTGTTAATTGTGTGATACACTCAAAGACCCAACTGCACCATAAGACAGACCTTTCAAAGAGCACTGGATTATATCCACTCCTCTCTCTAGGATTATCTTTGTTATTGTGTTGTAAATTTATTCTGGCTATGATTAGCATGAACCTCTCTTGATGTGTTTCCCTGTTCATCATCTGAAGCACAGAATATAGGCCAAGAGTTTCAGAAGCATATTCATTACTTCACACTGGGAATTGCCTCAGTAAAATATTAAATACAGTCAGACCAAAATAATAGCTACTTTAAGGGCTCCATTGTGTCATCAATCAAATGCAGATGGCCTAATTAATATTATGCAAACTCAGTATTTTGCCTGGAGAATTTCTAGCAGCTAGGGTCACAACAGAAAATGCCTCCCAGGCAATAAAGGATAATCAGACTAAAAAGGCTCAGAATCTCCCAAGGAAAAATTTTAAATGTTAATTTAAAATATAGTGTCATAGCAATACCTAAAAAGTACTTTACTAAGAAATATTTGGGACTCCAAAGTCACTTGACAAAAGCAGCTCAGTTTGTACGATGTGCAAAATAAAAAGGAGATACAAAAGTCTACAAAAGTCTAAAAACTAATCTACGCAGTATAAAAATTGTGTAACATAAATCAGAATAAATGTTTTTCCAAAGTCTAATAAAAACGTAAATTGTGATTATGTTATATTACGTTATGTTATTATATATTCCTTGTGTGTTACCAGATTCTGCGCATGCTAACTAATAAGCTTAATGAAAAGCATGGCATGAAAATCAAACTTCTTTCTCCAGGCCAAGTTGAACAATAAATAATCGTGTTGCCTAGCTTTTGATACCTACAATCAATATGTCTTCAGGTGAACAAATAACCCTGGGCTCCTTTCTAGCACTAGTGAAGAGAAACACATTTTAGATGCAATTCACCTTGGACACCTTAGGAAACAGGTAAATAGATCCTTATGGTCCCTTCCAACCTGGAATTCTATGGTACTCTATTATTGCTACAGTGACAGATTACGTTACTAGCTCAAACCATGCATAAGGTGAGATCATTTCCATCAAGTATGAATGAACTATTGTCACCAGATATTCAAAAGGATTATATCAAATCTTGAAAAATCAGGTCTCAAAACACAAAGCATTAAGCATTTGGTAATGGATTTGCCTTCTCTTCATTTTACCTAGAAAATATTCCTTAGGGCTTTTGACTCAATTTCAGCAGGTGCTTATTTGCTCTTTTAGCTCTGACATGCAGGAATAGTCACAACTGGATGTTCATGAAAAACTTAGCTCTCATATCTAACTTCCTTTGGAAACAGGAAGAATCCATTGAAACCATGCACTTGGATTTTCTATTAGGGCTGATGGTAGCAGTACCTTCAATACAATTCTCTAGACAACTCTGCATTTTCTATATCTTTTATTAAAAAGAGAAGTTTCCAATTTCATTTACATGTCTCTTTTTTTAACAGCCGTGAAATGAGATGCTTCACTTCATGTTGGAATAGTGTGTTAATTCATAGACTCATAGAACGGTTTGAGTTGGAAGGGACCTTAAAGATCATCTGGCTCCAACTTCCTGCCATGGCAGGAACACCTCTCATCAGACCATGTTGCCCAAAGCCCTGTCCAACCTGGTCTTGAGCACTTCCTGGGAGGGGGCACCTACAGCTTCCCTAGGCAACTTGTGCCAGTGTCTCACAACCCTCATAGTGAAGAATATCTTCCAAATATCTAATCTAAATCTCCTCTCTTTCAGTTTAAAACTATTACCCCTCACCCTACAAATGCCTGATAACAGTATATATCAATAATCTCTCCATGAAGCAAAAATTAGAAATAAGACACCTTATTGAGTACAGCATTATAAAGAGGAAGCAAAATCAGCAATATAAAAGGAAAGCCTTAGTGTATGTTCCAGTAACTAGAAGGAGAGTATTGTCCCAGAGTGGGTCCCAGGCCGCTTGACCTACTCACCACTGAGTCCTGCTTGATACTCACTAGTGATCTCACACTCATGTGCGTATGCTTGCTTGCCCCAGTTGCTGGCCCCATGGACACAAATGTCCCAATGACAATTGATCTGACTCCAGTTGGTGGTGCTCAGACCCCCATACATACACACGCACAAAGTAAATTGAAATTATACCATGTGACTTGGATGGTATCCAAAGAAATCATAAACACCAAAATTTTCATATACTACTCAAAACTATACACTAAGATATCTACACACACCCTATTAGTGAAACAACCAAAAATGAGGAATAGGTAACTGAAATGACCTTTTCTATGTGTTTAATTTCCAGGCAGACAGAGTGTTAGATGCTTAATAAGGTGAATAACTTAAAATTAATAGTGGCTACCTCTAATCACAGCCTAGTGAATTTAACACAGCTTCTGATTATCTTTACAACTGGACAATGCTGTGTGGTACTCTCCTGAATGAATTAGCTACACCAGCCTGCCACAAGAGATGTGAGAAACGGAGCCGTGCTATCAGTCAGTGTCAGCACCAGCAAACCGCTGGGCTGGCTGGCTGCCCATTCCCTGCCTTCACTGTAAATCCACATTTCTCTTCTGCTGTTCACTGTAATTATAAAGCCAATCTAATTACAGAGAGTAACAACCTCTTTCAAGATTTGCATGCACAGAGGTGATAAAATGACTTCAGAGAGAAGAGTAAAGCTGGCTCAGAAATCCCCTGCTTGCCTTATTTTCTTAAGCAGAGCCAATTTCTCTAGCGTGAGTAGAGGAAATAGAAACCTTACCCTCTATGAAAATATCTCAACAAAAGAGCCTATTTGTTGTGCCCATGTATCACCTTGTAGCACTGCAAAGGAAAACCTTATGGATGTGTAGATGTTGGTAAACCAAACTGATAAGCAAAGAGCCTCTCAAAATGCAGTGGCCTTGCCCTTCCCTCTTCTGCAGCAAACATTGCCGTAACAACATGACATGACTGTTGTAAGATGTGCTCAGCTGCAAGAACAAGTGGCCTTCTGGTAACAACAATGAAAGCACACAGCAATGCACACTGCAAAAGTTAAACCCAAGAAGGTTACAGCCGTAAGGTCATGGTGACACTTGTGCATTGGGCTGGGCTATCTCTTTCCTTTGGGGATTCACTACTGGGACTCCACAGTCCAGCAGAACAGTTTATAATAAAAAACTTCAGTTTCTTTTTCATTCAGTTTTATAAAACTGCTTCCTTAAGGGATTTTGAGGTTTATATGCTCATCTTGGCTACATGCCACAATGGGTGGATTCCCACCTAAATTCTTCGGTGCTGTATTGATTCAAGCTATTTCCATTAACCATAATACTGCTCTTGAATTTTCATCTGATGCCACAGACTTGCTCTTTCTTTGTCAAGGCTTATAGTGCCCTAACACCACAGCCAATGTCCTTCTTAATGCTTTGCTCTTGTGGTAAGAATAATCTCTCATTGTCCCTTCTCAAACTTTTTTCTGCCATTAGTAATATGCAAATACTAAGCTGAAGATTATTATACTCTTTTTTTGCTGCCTGAGAAATGTATTCTATTTATGGCACATGTTGACACAGCTGGTTCAAATTTTCTTCTCATGCATAGCAATTTGGGGAAGCCTGCCATACTGCTATATGCAAAAGCAATCATGCCAAGCTTTTGTTTCAGAAAGCACCCCAGCCTATGCATCCTTTCTACTGCCTGGGGAGGCGATCCTTGTGTTCACTTGCCAGATTGTCCTCAGCTTCCTCAGCAGATGTGTAGACCCATCACTGGGGTCATGGCCAAGGGTAATACTGAGAGGGAGGCAATGCTTCTCCAGCCTAAGGCCTTGTTCTCCACCCACTGTTCTGGAATGGGAGTGTCCACACATGGAGTTAATCAGGGGCAAGTCCCTGTGCAGACAACCCCTCACATTAAATGCACCACTCTGAAGGATGCTGAGGCCTCTAACCACATCCTGGGTACTTGATGTTCACCACAGATTCCCTCAGCATATGCCCTTATGCCGCAATCTGAACCTGAGCCTTCAATCTGAGCAAAGATCAAAGAGCAAGTACCCAGAGTTCTGCTATTATCTTAAAGACCTTTTATGACAATTATTAATGTGATAGCTGCCAAACTTCGCCTGCGTATTTGAAAAACCTTTGAAAATAGCTAGCTCACCTTTGCAGTACTACTGTAAAGAAGGTTGTCAAATGTCTCACATGGCAAATGTTTCACACATATGAGTACATCAGGAAAACCATGCTTGATTTTTGTCTTTCTAGCTGAGCTGACAAAACACTGAGGGTTTTGTGAGCTGCATTTTTTTTTGTGGGAAGGCTTGAGGAGCAATTGGGAAAATGATTAATGTGATGACCCTCTGAATTCCTGTGGGACTCCATGTCTAAAGCATACTTTTTTCTACTTTCACATTTTGGACAAAATTAAAGGCAAAGTTCCAAGTTCAATTTGCAGTTACTGCTGTGTAAAACTAGAGTAGCTCCACCAAAGCCATGAGTATTACACTAGATTTATGCTGCTCCGAATTCAGAAATTGGGCAGTAGGCTTTGTGGTCAGTGCTTGACTATTAAGGTTTTTGAGTTGAGGGTTTTGTAGTCATCTCTCCCAGAATTACTTTCAAATTAACTTCAGAAGACACTTCAGACAATGCTGCATTTTTCATTTAAGATTCTGTGTTTTGGTTAGTGAGCATATGTAAATGTAATCCTACAAGTACAAAGTAGAATAAAATTAAGGAAAGGAATCAGCAAGTCTGAGTTACTTTTATTTTCTTTTTCACTGATACTCATATTTAGCTCTGGTCAGAAAACGCTAGAAATGGAATTACCTCCCAAAATTTTAACAAATCAATCAGCTGAAGTTCAGTTCAAAAATGGAAAAAATTACTTTTATTCTTGCTTGGTGGGATTCGCACTGGAGAAGCATTGGGTGGCACCCAGAATTGAGAGCCCTTGAATTTCATCATCTCTCAGGGCTTGGTCACACTCGACAGGTCTCTTTTGCCTAGTCCGCCTCCTCCTAGCTGCAATGTCACCTGTTGTGGTGTCCACAGACTGACTGTGCAGGTGACAGCCCAGCCATGGGGTTCTGTTCCAGGCCCTCTTCCCAGCACCAGCATGGTCTCCATTTCCAGCCCAGTCAGAGGAATTCCTCCCATGGCAGAAGAACAGCTGACTCAGTACTCATAGTGGCAATTTTTAATTATCTAATCAACTACCTATTAACACCAACTTCTTACTACTGATTTGATAGTGAGAAATGAGAAAAATGGAGACCATAAACAACCACTCAAAAGAACACCACTTGTCACCCTTTCCTAATCTTATTTTCCCTTATATTTGTCTAGGGTTGCAACTTCTTTAATGAGGCCATGGGTGGCACAAAAGGTTGAGGTAGAATGGCTTCTCCTGGACTGGCCAGAGACATGAATCACAGAATCACAGAATCACAGAATCTCAGGAGTTGGAAGGGACCTCGAAAGATCATCCAGTCCAACCCCCCTGCCAGAGCAGGATCACCTAGACCAGGTCACACAGGAACACGTCCAGGCGGGTTTTGAATGTCTCCAGAGATGGAGACTCCACAACATCACTGGGCAGTCTGATCCAGTGCTCTGTAACCCTCACAGTGAAAAAGTTTTTCCTGTGTTCAGATTGAACCTCCTATGCTCCAGCTTGCACCCATTGCCCCTTGTCCTGTCATTGGACATCACAGAGAAGAGACTGGCTCCTTCCTCCTGACACTCGCCCTTTACAAATTTATAAACATGAATGAGGTCACCCCTCAGTCTCCTCTTCTCCATGCTAAAGAGACCCAGCTCCCTCAGCCGCTCCTCAGAAGGGAGATGCTCCACTCCCTCCATCATCTTTGTGGCTCTGCGCTGGACTCTCTCCAGCAGTTCCCTGTCCTTCTTGAACTGAGGGGCCCAAAACTGGACACAATATTCCTGATGTGGTCCAGATCCCTGGCCCCTATTTAAAGTGACCAGAACTGAGAACACTATGTACCTCATCATTAACCCCATTTACAGCCCTGGTACCAACTGTAGGAAAAGCAACAATTAATGTTGTGTCAGGGGTAATAAAACATCCAAACATAGCAGTGTGCATTAATCATCCATCCACTAGTCACTGGCATGTAGAGGCAATGTCTGTTTCTTCTTAAGCATTTGTATCATTAAGAGTTGTACTCGGCAGCATCCTGCTCCTCTCCCGGGTGCTGGGAGAGGCAATACGGTGCTGCAAACGGGCAGAAGCAACCCAAGGGCTGCGGCCCAGCTGCTGATGCTCTGTGCACAGAAAGTATTGAACAATACTGAATGTATTGTTTGCAGCAGCTGACACAGTGGCATGGGCTGGATGGATTGTTATTGGTTCACTCTTTGTGGTGTTCAGATAGGATAGGATAACTATGAAACAACAAATTGAAAGTCACCTGTAGTTTAATTTCTGCTGCTATGAGAAAATCAGCATTAGGTCCTTCTACATTTTTTGAGCCTTCCACAGCAGTTCAGAGTTTACTTATACATTTCTCTCACTCTTGCCCTCTCTCTGACACATGCACTCCACCGAAATCCTATGAGGCTATCTTTAGACTTGCAGTTTGCATAGTTACTGGAAATCACCAGCTACTTTCATTTTAATTTCAAGTCTCAAAAAAAAATAAAGCAAAACAAAACACCTATAAACTGAACTTCAGCTTATCATAAGCTATTAAAACTCTGCAGATGTCAGTGCAGTCTGGAGGCTTGTGAATTTTCATAAAAGCTTTAGCTGTTTAACAACTAAGCTTTTTCTGGAAGTTTCGCTACCACCCCAGTCAATCACCTTTAGTATCCTGCTATGCAATAGGCCTGCCAATGGCTGGGACAGAATTTGAATGAACCATGAGAATATTGCTAATGGGTAAAATACGATAGCTCTATTGGACACACACCACCAGATCCACACCGGTATTTAGGAATGGAAGTGTGGAGTGCAGGGTAGAAGCAGAGGTTTAATGCCTGTTGTGAAATGTCCCATCTCCATTTAGCAATCGCTTCTACTGTTGAGTAACAAACATGCTATAAAAGGCTCATAGCTAAGCAGACATTGAGCTTTGCAATTAGCCAGAGCTTGAGTTAACTTTTCTATGTTCATGTGATCTGAGTTAGTTTGAATCTGTCTTTTATTCTTCATATAGCATAGATACTATATGAGCCCTGACATAGACTCTTCTATCCACACACTCAAGTATTAACATACGTGTGGTGTATTTTCAGGGTGACATATGACTGAATATTTACATTTCAGTTAGTTGTGGTGAAAATTTGCTTTTTAAGGACCATAGAGCATCTCATCATGTGTTGTAAGCTAGGCTTCACTGCTGTGTTTTCTAAGTTATGGATGCTGTCTTAGATTCTTGCTGCACTAACAGGCTGCATCCAGCTCATATCTTCCTTATGGAAATAGCTAGTCTCTGTGTGTGTTTTAATCTGAGGTGTTGCTGTGTGGCCCCATAGTTTTAATTACTTTTCTGTGAGCTATGTTTCCTTCACCATTTCCTTTCTCTCCCTTGGGAAATCTACATTCATGTCCAACATCTGTCACCTATCTCATTCTTGGTAAGAAAAGCTGATGTAATTACAGTTTCCAACTGCATGTCAAGCTGCCAGTCAACCTGTGTATGCCTCTTCCCAGCACCACTCTTCTTTCAGTGAGAGTGATCTGTTCTGTACCTCACCGCAGGCAGGGGGGTAAATCTTTCACCTGCACCAGCACAGCTACAGCACGTGCACTTCTGTCCCAGAGGTGCGCTGCCAGGGCAGCCCCACAGAGAAGGACATGGCCCCAGCAAGTATAAAGTGGTCTGTGCCTGCAGGCAAGGTGAGTGTGAAGCATCCTATCTTGGCTGGTTTATGCTTATTGCTGAGAGCAGACCTGAAGGAAACTGGCTGGATGGTAAATCTTGAATTAAGGAAAAAAAAAAAAGGGTGGAAAGAAGCACTTCAAGCACCTATGGTGATTAAAAGTTTCATAGTACTTTTTGAAATCACAGGTGTGTTCACTTTCCTTTCCTGGCCAGATTTTAAATTAGACAGCATGCTGTCAGCTTTCTTCTATATAAAGCTCTCTACAGACTGGGAATGAAACTCTTCACTTCCTCTTCTCCCACGTTGAGCACTTCCAGTACTTGCTCAGTCCTATTCCAGGGTGGTTGGATGATGGTAGCTACTCACATAGAGATGTAACTTGCAAATGAGTTATTAATTCCTGAAAATGGTCACACAACTTCAATACGAATCATACTTTCTGCCATATTGACTCCTTATTACCTTTATACATCTTGTCACCTCTTAAAAAAGTTCTGCCTCAGTGGTTATTAGAACATTTTATTGTGGTTCTCCTCATGTCCCAGACTCAAAGGCAAGGTAGCACAGTGTCCTGGTCTGAGCTAAATAGAACTAA
>NW_010196233.1:0-7697 GCF_000695765.1 Mesitornis unicolor
GGAGCGCAGGGAGCGAAGGAGGCCGCCCGTCCCCTTGGGCTCGGAGCAGGATCGGCCTCTCTTGCTCACCCGTCCCGTGTGCGATTTTGTCCCCGGGCCTTTTGAAATAAACAGGATGTGTCGGCAGCAAAAAACAAGCATTAGCGATGCTGGGGAGGAAGGGCGGGCCGGGGGTCAGAGCGTCTGAGCTGGGAGGGGAGGGACAGGAGGGACAGCCCTGCCCCTCTGCCACAGGCGTCTTCCCTGGCCTCGGGCACATCCCTTCACCTTCTGGTGCCAGATGGGGAGCAGGTACCTGCTTATGCCCATGGGACATGGGGTGCTTTGTCCCCCGGGGGACAGGGATGGAGGTGGAGAGGGGTTTGAGCTCACCGGGAGCCGAGCGGTGTTGGCGTCGGCCTTTGGTGTGTGGGCTGGGAGCCGACCCACCTGCCCGTCCACCTCCAGCCGGGGCACCGTGAATCAGAGGGAAACATTGGCTGGTAATTGGGGAAGCATTTCCTGGCCTGTCACGCGTTGGGATGGCGTCCCGTCCCTTGAATCATCCAGAGCTGGGCCCCGGCCAGCACTAAGAATAGGCTCCCTGCACCGCGGGGGCAGCTGTGTGCCGGGATGGGGGGACCGGCCGGATTGTGGGCTCCCGATGCTGTGCTGTGCTGTGGTCCCACTCCATTGCCAACCAGTCTGAGGTTTGGGGTAGAGACCGTGGCATGGATGGGTCCATGCACCCCCCCCAGGGTTGTCCCATCTCCTTTCTCCATGTGCTGCTTGTAGCTGAGCTCTCCCCCAGCTTCATTTGGGACCTTGGGGGTCCCTCGCAGAGCTCTGGGTGCTTTGAGCAGCCTGGCCCATACCCTGGGTGGGGGTGTAAGGTGCCATTTGTGAGTGTGGCTGTCCCCAGAGGTGCTTCCTGGGGTGTTTGGGGAGTATCCCTTGTGTAGCCAAGCCAGGGCATAGAAGATAAGCCCTCACTGCATGCTCCCCAGGGTACAAAGCAGCATTTGGCCAGGAGCCTCCTTCAGATGAAGACAGGGATGGAGCGGGGGACAGTTTTCCCTGCTGTGGCCTTGTGCTGACAAGGTTGCCCAACTTCTTCATTTCAACCTGATGGGAAGAGGGCTGGCAGGTGAGAGCCATCCCATCCCATCCCATCCCATCCCATCCCATCCCATCCCATCCCACTGTGCTCACCTGCTCCCAGCATGGGCACCCTGCAGTGGCTGGAGCAGGGCAATCACTAGAGGGCATCCTTGCATCGGGATGCTCCTCTGCGGTGGGAGAAGCCCTAATTTGATGTCCCACCAGGCCGGGCTTGAAACCTCCCAAAGAAGAGGGATGTGCAGTGGCCCACTGAAACAGGGTCGGTGGGGTTTGCCTGTCCTTGGCAGACACCTCTCCAGGGCAGTGTGTGCGTGTTGGAGTGCATAGATGCTCCTTAGCATCGCCACCATCCCGGCTTGTTCCCCTGCAATGGCTGCTTGGGGTGACAGCCTCCTGGTTTGAACAAGCACGGGGACAAGCTGAGATGATGGTGAAGCTTCTCTTAGGATGGACTCGTGTGGTCGGGTTTATGGCCAGAGAGATGGATGTGCGTACTGGGGAGCTGGGATCTCTGGGATGCACTTCCCCCACTTCTCAAAAGAAAATATTCCTGATGAGGTGGTAGAAATAGTGTGAAATACTGCCATTCCCCAAGCCTTAGAGATTTATGGACTCTGGAAAAATCTTAAGCAACCGAGTGCTCATCCCCACTGTTCCCTGTCCCCTGAAGCCTCCCAGCCTTGCACCCCACGGAGCCGTTCTGGGGGTGTGAGCTGATGTGGTACGGGTGTTTTTGGCATGTGTGCCAGCACGGAGGTGCTGTGGGGGCTGGCCAAGCCCACCACGTGTGTGCTGCCAAGGGGGGTCCTGGTGGCACAGCTGCCTCCCCCCATACAAGGAGGAACTGCACATCCATGGGGTTTCGGTGATGGCAGCGCCTGTGTTTTAAGGACTTGTGTCGAGCCGGGGCCTGACAGAATCAGCAGCTTTCTCCTTCAGCTGCTCCAAAACCTGTTTTGAGAGCTGTGCACTTCTCATTTTAGCACCAGCCCATGAAGGCAGAGGGTTTAGTTCGGGGACGCCCGTGTTTGGGGCAGGTTCCCCACTCCAGCAGAGCCAGTCCCCAGCTCGAGGGACACGGGCACACCTCATCCATGCTTGGCCAGACAGCCAGACCAGCTCACCTGGGATCATACTTTCTGCTGGTAAATCCACTTGAAGGCAATTTTCCCCCCCATTACATCATGGAGGGGTGGTGGAAGCCCTGCAGCTTGGGCAGGGGCCAGGCAAACCCGGGTGGGTTTCCTGGAGCGAGCAGCCTTGCATTAGCCAGGAGCAGGATGGTTTAATAAATCATTTCCGTCTCTAATTTCTACTTCTCTATAAAATGCCGGTCGCCAGAGGGAAGGGAGGTCAGGGGAACCAGGCCTCCCCAGCATCCTCCTTCCTGCAGCTGTTGAAACAAAATCCAGAACTATTATAATCGCCGTGTCCCTCCCTCGGGTGCCGCGGCGCCTTCGGTCCGAGTGACGGCAGCGGCGTTGGGCGGCTGTGCAGCCTCCACCGAGGGCGCCAGGTGGTTCGGAGCAGTGGGGAGCCAGGCATCTTCCCTTCTCCGTGATATGGGGCCGTAAGCTTTCCCTGTGGGCCTTGTCAGATGCTTGGGAAAAAGATCCCAGCGTTGGTGTTGCTGAGCCTCGGGGCATCTCTGGTGCCTCCATCTCCTCTGTGCTCCAGCAAAATGCATCCCACCGCCTGTGAATCGCAACCGATGTTGCTAAACCATCACCTGCAGGGATCAGAGGGGTTGTTCTCATCTGCTGCCTTTTCCCTGTGTCAGGTACCTGCTCACTGCTTGACCCTGGAGGGGTCCTGCCTGGAATAGGAGCTGTAGCATGGCTGCTATGCCTGATCCCGAACTGCCTCTGATCTCCCCAGAAAGCTGCCAGCCCCCATAAGCGCCCTGCTTGCACCCTCTGCCTGCACCCTCTGCCTGCAGCGCGTTTTCCTCTTGGCCGCTCACCCCCCGGCATTGTTTGGCCACGGTTGTTTAGGTTGGCCCAGGTGCTGCGATGTCTCTGCCAGCGCTGAGCGTTTGTTTTATTTTACCTCCCTTGTTTTGCAGCAGCAGCAGCAAATGCCCCGCAGCAGCCAAGAGGAGAAAGATGAAAAGGAGAAAGAAAAGGAGAAGGAGGGAGAAAAGGAGGAAGACAAGCAGGAAACTGAAAACGACAAAGAAGAACTGACAAAGTAAGGACAACCCTCCCTGCCATCTCCAGCGAGGGCTGGGCATCAGGCTGGGGCTGCCTGGGCTTGTCCTGCCTCCCCGGTGGTGCTGGGATGCGGTGCTGGGATGCAGCAGTGGGATGCAGCGTGGTCCAGGGCTGCCTGACCCCCATGTAGGACCACATGCACCCACCCCTCCTCCTCCATGTGGAGTGCAGGGCAGAGCCCACTCCTCTTCATTCCTCGTCCCCGCTGCTCCCAAATGGGAAAGCAGCTCCGCTACGCTATTTTTTTGTATAAACCCAATGGGCCCGCAGAGCTCCTGTGATCCTCCAGCTTGTTTTGTTGTTGCGAGAGCCTCTGGGGCTCGGAGGAGCGGTGCGGGCGCAGCCGAGCGTGGCACTTCACCTTTAGCGTTATTGATGTCAACGTGAGCACTTCCAGATGAAGGGCTCCAGCCAGCCCTGCCTCCCTCCCTCCCTCCCTCCCTGCGCCGAACGGGGAGAGGTTGGCACGCAGACCGCTCGCTATCTGTAATGGGCTTAATACTTGGTTTAAAAGAACATCTGGCTTCATTATATCTAGGCTGCTAAGACATTTACCAGCAGGTCCCTTTCAGGAAGATAAATGAGGAGGAGGCAGGGATGAATTTGAATGGTCTGGTACTAAACCTGTCTCCGTCAGGTCTCTGCGTGCGCTTGGTGGTGGAGCTGCAGCCAGCTGCAGCAAGAAAACCCCACTGCAAATCACCCCACCGCCGATCCGGCCCGCTCCCAGCCAGGAAAAGAGCCTGCGTGTGCGAAAAATAATGCAGACCTGCTCCCCCAAAAGACCAACAAAAAAAAACCCCTCTGCAGATAAATAATTGCTTGACCTAAAAATCAGTCAGACCCCACGATGTTTTTATTTCGCTCCCTGTTTTTGCAGGGACAAGAACGACGACACGTCCGGGGAAGACAACGATGAGAAAGAAACGGTCACCTCCAAGGGTCGCAAAACGGCCAACAGCCAGGGCAGGCGCAAGGGCCGCATCACCCGCTCCATGGCCAACGAGGCCAACAACGAGGAGGCGGCCGCCCCGCAGCAGAGCGCGGAGCTGGGTGGGTAGCGATGGGGACTGGGGGGGGACCTTGGCAAGGCTTTGGGGTGTCAGCTCTGCTGGGATGAGTTTTCCTTCGTGAAACCCTCCTATTTGGAGTCGCAGTGAGGTTTATCCCATGAATTACCCAGCGTGGTTTGTGGGGGTGACACGGAGCTGCTTGCAAGCCTGGGTTGTCCCAGCTGAGTGCGAGTGGGCTCGAGGGCCTCAGAGTGTTGCAAAAGCCAAAAAGGGAAGCCGTAGCTTTTAGCAGAGCCTTGGCTGTGTTCGTGCAGGGCTCGTGCACCTCCTGCACCCAGAGGCTGCTCAGGAGCCTCCACCCTGGCTGCAGTTGTCCTGCATGTCCCAGCTTCCCCTTGTTTTGCCCAAAAAGCAGTATTTCCCATGCCGGTCCCCAGTGCCCGTGCTCATCTCCCCCATCTGTAGCAGGTCAGGCACAGTGGTCAGTATTTTCCTTCCCATCCTGCCTGGATGAGGCTGCAGCGGGAGCAGCTTCAGAGCAAGGTGGATAAGGCAAAGCTTAATGAGGCACCAAATAATCACAGCCACACGATGTCTTGGGCTAAATGGGAATTCATGGCAGCATCGTGGGGTCCATCTGCCTCTCGCCTCTGCAGCACCCGTAGTGGTCACCCTGGTGGCAAACTGCTCATGCGTTGACTCAAAGAAGCCAATGCACCGAGGAATTTGGCTGCTTTTCCTCTATTTTGTACTCCATCAAGTACAAAATTATTACTGCGCTACCTAAGGCGAGTAAAAATAAAAGCAGGGTGACTCCTCTCAGTTCCCTTGCTCTGCAGTTTCTTGCTTGTTCTGTTCCATGTGCTATAAATCACCCGGAGGTGTTTCGCCTCCGTGTTCCTCTGCTGACAACTGGCTGAAGCCTTGATTGGGAGCGCTCTGTTTTCATACGGGCGATATAAACAGTCCCCGGCGCAACGGAGCCCTGCTCTCCCTCTCCAACTTGTTAAGCGATGCTGCAAAGAAGCAGCAGATAATGCCAGTAACCGTCTCAGAGTCCTCCACAAACTTCACTGCGAACGCGGGGAAAAGGCTTCAGACCGCGTTAAATTGGGAAGAGGGGATGGATCGATTCCAGTGACGTATCCGAGCAATTGGTTTCGCTTTACGTCTCTCCAATAGTGCTTTAATTTAGGTTGGCTAAGAAAGTTATTGCATTTTAAATACCAATTGAACATTAAAAAAAACAACGCAAACCCATATTGTGGTTTAACTGCAGCGTGCCGGAGCTCCCCGTAGGCATCTGTTTCATAACTGCGCAACCTCAGTAAATACCATTAATCAAACCAGACGGGCCGTTCCTGTGACATTTCTTTACCATACAATAACAGCCGTGCTCAAGCTGAGCAAAGGGCTTTGCTGGGTGCGTCGGGGACGCTGGCTTTTACGTAAATGAGTGTGTTGTGGCCCCGGCTCTGCCCGTGGCCAGGGGAAGCAGTGAGGTACCCATTTCCCTACCTCTTGGCCAGCATCCCACGGGGGCACAGCGTTTTTGGGGGAGGCGCTGGCTCCTGGGAGGTGACACCTGCATCCGCTGTGGAGGAGATTCCCCTGCCCGATGCCATGGGTGTCGGAGCCCACATCGTCCTGGCTTCTTACAGAGCTCCTTGGAAGATGCTCCTGCTCTCCTCGCCTGTATCCCTTCTGAACCCATCAGCCTGTTTTCCACGTTAAAAGGACACTGTCAAAACATCTCTCATCACTGTTGAAATAATGCCTTGCCTGTTGTTTAGAGTAATAACCCCTTGGCAGCCTGAGCCGGAAATCTGTTTCCTTACCGAGTTGTTTTTTGCCTCTGACTCACACCCTGGTTTGTTATTGTAGGGTTTGCTCTAGTGCCAGGCTGCCAGCGGGGCTGTTGCATAGTGAAGGCTTTGTGCAGGACCTCGGTGCCCCTGGCATCGCTCCTGGGGTCAGGGAGAGGGGGAGCACCAGGTGCTAATGCCCCTCTCCCAGCCGGAGCAGCACATCCCCCTGCGATGGGTGCTGCAGCCCCTGGCATTGCTGGATGTGGCTTTGAGATGTTCGGTGATGGCACCGAGGGAGCCCGCGGTCGAGCACGGCCACCTCCCTTGACAGACGCGGTCAGCCAGAGTCAGCGCCGAGGTGACGCCGTTTCTCCGCCGAGGGTGACGGTCCCACCCCGCGTCTGCCACCTCCAAAGCACGCAGCCAAAGTCGGCTCCGTCTTAGGTACCTGTTGTTGGCGGGCCAGAGTGCGTGGCACCAAATCAGCAGCAAATCTGCTGCCACCCTCACGCCATCTGGCTTCGCTTCCAGGCCCAAAGTAGAAGTTTTGCATCACCCAGGCGCATCCCGGGGAGATGCTGAGCATGGGAACGGGGTGCGGGACGGGGTTTGGGCATTTGGGCAGCTCCTGTGAGCTCGCCGGATCCCTCTCCCAGCTGACCGCTCTCCTTTCCTTCCTTCCCAGCTTCTCTGGAGATGAACGAAAGCTCTCGCTGGACCGAAGAGGAGATGGAGACGGCTAAGAAAGGTGAGGCACCCGTTTTCTTTTTCGCGTTTACTCTGCTGGAGCTTGCATTGCAATGGGGGATGGACGGTGTCTGACTGCTGGAGTCGGTGCAGGGTGGTAGGCCCTGAGCTATGTGGCTGCTTCTGCCCATTTCGGTGCTGGTTTGTTTGTGGCGAGCCATGGTTGAGGGCTTGGCGGGTGGTGCAGAGGGCGTGCTCGGCCTCTCTGACCCCAGGAACTGGATGTAGGAGATGGGGAAGGCTCCTCGCCTCTTGCTTTTTGCAGCTTCTGGTGTCTGCAGCGTGAGGCGCAGCTTCACATCGCTCCCCGGAGGTTGGTGCTTTGGGCCCGATCTGCTGCAGACACACCGAGATCGTCTGCCCGCTTTTGTGGCTCTGGGGTTTTGGGACAGGACGGTGAACCCCGTGCAGCCACGTGTCGGGGAGCTTGCGAGAGCCGGGGCTGTGGGCAGCACGGGGTGACTTTACATCCTGGCGCTGATTCAGAGCCTGTGCCGAGACCGTTTCTAAAAAGTGCTGAGTGTAGCACAGCCCTCCTCGCCACTTCCCCTCCTCGTGCCGCTCCTGCGCCAGCTCTTTTCGCTGCTTTAGGGGTTTTTTTTCCTGCCAAAGTCACGTCCTGCTGATGGGCTGCGGAGCTCACGTCCCCAGCCCGTCCGTCCCGCTTGCGTCCGCTGCCGAATCTCCCGGCCCGGCGAGGATTGTAAATGGGAAATTAAAATGGAAATGAGCGCCGTTTGGGGATGGCGAACGCGAGCAGGCGTGTTGGGCTCTGCTTGGAAAATGCACCTGCTGCTGGGCTGGTGAGTGCACGT
>NW_010196233.1:7728-8255 GCF_000695765.1 Mesitornis unicolor
CGGCTGCCCAGGTGCCGATGGGAGCTGCGGACTTGGATGACGTTGCCTGTGAATATCCCAAAGTGTTTGGCTCACTCGCCTTTAAACTGTTCCAAGCCTCTTTCCAGCCCAGTGCCAATGCTGAGCGGGGCTCTCTATAGATGCAAAACTTAATAGATAGACTTTAATCAAGCGGACTGGCCCCGGGCCAGGTAATGGGGCGAGCAGGTGCTGAGCAAGGGAGGGTCGGTGGAGGGATCTTTTCCGAGCGCCGTTTTGCTTTGGGGCTCGCATCTGGTTGTTAAGAAGTGCCTCTCGCTGGTTTCTGCTGGATGCTGGAGGTGAGCTTAAGGGGTCTTAAAAGCAGCTGCCAAAGCCAGCGTGGAGGAAGGATGAAGCGTGGGAGCACGTAGCGTTACTCCAGCCCAGGGGCCAGGACGGGGCAGGGAGATTTGCCGGTGCAAAGCCCCGTCGCTGATGTTTTCCCCGTCGTTACAACCTGGGAAACTGAGATTGCAACACCAGACTTCTCCAGAGAAGCCAACCCC
>NW_010196233.1:8592-11707 GCF_000695765.1 Mesitornis unicolor
CCACGGCTGGCTGGTTTGGGGAGGTAAACGTGCAAAATGTGAGTGGTGAGGAAAGTCAGGCCTACCACTCTGGAGTGCTTGGGCAGGTGTGGTCCAGCACCCATTAGCCAGGCGTTTATGTGGCTTTTTTGTGCGTGGTGTGAACCCCCCCTTGTCATTTCTGCTCAGGGAGGTAGGAGAAAGCAGCCCTGGGACAGCAAGTTGCCAAAGTCGGCTGCTGTGGGGTCGCAAAGCTGCACGGAGCGTTTCCAAGTGGGAAAAGGCAGGAAGAGATGAGAAAGAGGAGTGCTGCGTTATTAACCAGGGGAACGAAAACCTAGCGAGAGGAAAGTTCTTGCTTAATGACACTTTTATTATGCAATAAACTTTGATTCACTGGTCTGTCAGAATGCACGGAGATTGGTAGAATTGCGGGGTACCGTGTTTTTCCGATATTGCCTGGTTGTGCCGCGGCTGCGATCCTAAAAGCTGGAGGTTTCAATTAACCGGGGTTGCTGGAGGATTTCCCCCCTTTCCCTTCCACTGAGCAGCACCCACTGCTCCGCTTGGCTTTAAAAAGTGATGTTTAGGCAGCTCCTCCCTTTTGGAGACCCACGGGCAGGAGTTAAAGGTGGGTTGGAAAGGACTTTGCGAGCGCCGACCTTGGGTTTATTGCGCCCATCCCCTCCGCCGAATTTTGGCGCCAGCACCTGGCGTTGCAGAGCGACCGCGATAGCGCCGGGGCTGAACTCGATGAACCGGGAGGTTTCGCCGTGACCTTCGTTTCTCTTTAAAGCTGCGGTATCTGTTCTCGCCCGGGCGCTGGGTTTTCCCCCCGGCGTTTAACAAGTGGTTTTGTTCCTTGCAAAGGGGCGGTGTGGAAATGGCAGTTCCTTGCTCACCCCAGGTCCTTGCTGGGGCTGTTTGCTCCTCGCCCTCTGGCTCTTTATGCCTTTTCTCACATTTAGGAGCTTGAGAGGCCATGGGATGGAGTTGGGTGAGGTGAGGCACAGGAGAGCTGGGCATGAATGTAAAAAGCTTCATGTGTTAAATAACCCTTGAAGACTCATGAGTGGTTCATTTGGGGTAGATATAAAATACTTCCCAGGATGCAGAAGGTGTTCTTCCGAGGCGGATTTTCAGTTCTGCCCACCATCGACTTAAATTAAGATGAGTTTTGGACTGTCCAGAACCACTTTTTTCCAGTCTCATTCTGTCCACACAACTAAAATCAGGTGGATTTTTTTAAAAACCCACAAATTTCTCCACATTAACACACAGCCAGTGACACAAAAGCCCACGGCAGAAGCCGTCCATCTCGCAGCAGCTGGGTGTTACCCCGCCGTGCCCCCCCGGAGCTGCGCTTTCTGCCCCCGTCGGCTGAGCGCTTCTCAAACGTGTAGGAGCAAACTGCGAGGATTTGCTTAGTGAGTGTCAGTGAATGAAACACAAAAGGCCTGTCAGGGGGAACTGCTGGGTAATTACTATAATTTACAGCCTACATTTTTAATTTTGAGCATTATTTTCTCAACAATAAGGGAGCGGGAATAATATCCAAGCCAGGTGAAGGGAGAGAGAAAGCTGGGCTCACCGCCTGCTCCACGTGCGCTCACCGCCTTGTGCCAGCATCCCCGGACAGATCGAAGGGGGTGGCACCTCTGGGAAGCAGTTGTCCCCTCCCGGGGTCAAAGGATGGGGACACAGCGCAAACGGAGCATTTTAGGAGGGGAGGACCATGGTCATGGCATGAGATTTGATGTTTTTGTGACAGGTTGATGTAGCCGTCCTGCACCCGGCTCCTCTGAAGGGGAGACCTGCGAGCTGAGGGTCTCCAGGGAGGTTGTGGCACCAGAGCTGAGCTGGTGGGGGGTCCTGACTTGGTACCCACGCCTTATTTGGTGACACTGCCTCGCTCCATAGCATGGTGGGTGTGAAAGCTGCTGGGGAGTTTTGCTGCAGGCTCCCTTGTAGCCGTGGGGCACATCAGAGATGGATCCAGCCACTGAAGGAGAGGTCCACGGGGAGCTGGCAGCCTGGTTCCCGTGTCGCCTTCCCAACGAGAGCACACGGAGCCTGCGCCGTGGTCCCTCCGGCAACGCCCCCGGCGCCTGCGGGGACGTGGGCTCGCTGCCCGCACGCCGTCCCCACTGCTTTCCTTGGCGCGGCGTCAGGAGCCTGGTGGCTCTGCCACCCACTGCTCGGCGGCCCCGGAGCAGTTACTCACCTTCCTTGTGCCTCGGTTCTCCCACGCGCCGCAAACCTCCCCGAAATGGGCTGGGGAAAGCGATGCTGCCATGTGCTGATTCGGCTCAGCGATGCCAACCACGCTCTCAGGGTGGTGGTGCTGACTCCGTAATCTCTCTCTGGGATGGAGTTATGGCACGTTTTGGCTGTGCCATGGCCAGATCTGCCTCCATCTCCACTCCCAAGAGGGTGCGAGAGGGGCCGGAGGATGGCACTGGGTGCTGTTGGGCGTAGGGGAATGAGGTCACTTAGTTTTTCCCGTGTAACCTTGATCTGTTAATCCACACCAGCTCCCATTAAGGGACCCTTTTGCGGGTGCCAAGCCCCAGGTGGAGCAGGGCGGCCGTGCTGGAGACCTTTGAAACAGCTCCGGTCAAAACCCGCAGCGGTGCTGAGCCGAGGGGTACAAGCTGATGCCCCTCACCCACCGATCTGCCCCTTCAGCTTTCTCCTCCAAAACGCTACCAGGCTCCTCTTCCTCGCAGCCAGGAGCCCGATCCCCACACCAAAACCTCTCCCCATCCCTCCTCGCAAGGTCGAGACGTGCCGGGGTGCTGCGGCATCCCTCCGGTGCGGCGCTGGGCTCGCCGGCGCGCACCTCCCCGAAGAAAAGCGCCTTTGATTCACTTGAGAGCGGAGGAAACTATTAGCCAAGCTTTGTTTTCCTGGATCCCTCCCCCTCGCCGCTGACATTCAGACGAGAGCGAGGGAGACAGAAAGTGAGCGAGGGAGGGCGGGAGCGGGTGCCAAGCGGCCGCACCCCTTGTCAGCTTGGGTCAGCGCCACGTTCGTTATTAATGCTCTGTCTAGAGGTCACATTCAGATGCAACGAGCCCCGGGTCAGCCAGAGGAACAGATTAGAGCTCGCTCGCTGCTCCGCCACATACCGACG
>NW_010196234.1:0-19342 GCF_000695765.1 Mesitornis unicolor
GTGGTCCTAAGCTCAGGAGCTCTTCGCCTCGATAACTGTTTTCTTGGCTACATTTGTAGGCTGCAGCAATATTGGTAGATTGAGCAAAGACAGATCCAGGATGACGAGCACAAAGGGAGAGGCTGGGGGTTTCAGTATGGTCAAAAAGCCCTGACTCCAAAGTGCAGACGGGATGAGTGGCTCAGGGTTTAAGCCCTAAACTGGAAGTGCTCACTGTTTGTCCTCTAGTAGCAAAAAAAAAAAATAAATAAAAAAATTACCAAAAAAAAATTTAAAAAAATCATCTTTCTTTTAGGGGGACAAAAAAGCTCCTAGCCCAAAAGCAGTGGGCTGTAAGAAGCACCCTGTTGTCATCTGGGCAGCTACTACAGAATAGTAAAAACTCCAGGTACACAGTGACAATCTGGGTTTTTTTCAACAGCATCCAGTGTGCAAGACAGATCAACCTGAAGAGTGAAACAAATGTTCTTCCAATAAGAACATAAAAAGTCTGGTATCCTGTATACTCAAAAATAAATGTCTAAACTTAGGGAATACTTCTGATCTTAATAATTCTCTGCTTCAACTTGCCAGCTCTAAGATGGAGATAACTCTTACCATAATGCTACAGAGCTAGTGGGAGGATATATTCATTACTGTTTGTGAAGCATTCACTTCATAATGGTAAGTACCACAGAAAAGCCTATAAAGCAGTTAATAACTTCATCCTCACAGGAGGATTTATAGGGATGAGTAATAAATAAGGTATAAAACATCATATTAAATAGCAAGGACGGAATAAAATACTGAATAATTGCTCACTAAGGGTCTCATCTGCCCTGTGCACTTAATGAGGCATAGGCATATGAGAAAATTAATATGTGATCTTCTTAAAACTGTGCCTGCTGTATAAGGCATGAGAGCAACAGAGGTAAGAGCATATAGGCAATCTTCTTTCAGGCATTTCCTGCATTTTGATTAACCGATATAGCAATCCTAATAATGTCGTTTAGCATGGTTATTTGTCTATGCGTTTGTTGTGATACAAACATGAAGGAAAAAATATATGCATGCATTCATTCTATTATTTATACAGTCTCACCATTGCTACCCCTTTATTCTTCTGGAAAGCATTATACAAGGTTGCTGTATAAGTCAGCTCAGGTTTCCAATACAATATCCTGGGTTTAGGTGCTTGTCCCACAGAAAGAAACATGTGCCAGACTGGGTCTCAGCCTGCTCAGCAAAGCAGAGAGGGAGACCTGCAGAGTTGCAGACACCCTTTTACACAAACAAGATCTCTGTCCACAACGTACTTTTCAAATGCTACAAAAAAGGATGAACAGTTAAAATTAGAGTTTTGTAACTACACGCTGAGCCAGCATCTTTCCCAACACCAGCCCCTGACTCTGCCCACGGTGGATTTGCTGGCAGTGACAATGGCATGTGCACACCTCAGCTGTGAAGTGACTGATTGGTTTTTCCTCTGTCTGATTACAGAACTGACATTGGAAATGGGATTTATCACCTGGGAAAGACCTTTTCAATTGCTCACTCTGGGCAAAAAAAATGATGAAGGAATGAGCAATGGAGGTAACTGAGCTCTGTTCCCTGCTGCACCCAGATGTGGCAGCACAGATGGGTCCCAGTGCCACCTCACTCATTCCCTCCAGGAAGTGCTAGTACAGGCAGGAGTGTGGATGAGGCCTGCAGGAGGGCATGATCTGATGGCTGCTGAGATTTGCAATATCTAGGGCATGTCCTGTAGCTGTGTGGTATCTCCTGAGTATTGCTTATCTCAAGAGAGCTACTAAGTTTAAACTAAAAATTAAAATGGACTTGGCAATTTGGTTTTCCATTAACACAAACAGCTTGCATTAAACATCAAGAAGGCCAAAAACGTAACACTTCATGCATTCGCATATATATATATGTGTAAATGTATATATATATATGTAAAGATATTTATATATGTCTCTGAGTGTTTCATGTATAGCACAATAAGAGCAGGTATACTGTTAAGGAGGTAGCACAATGTGCTCATAGTCATGCAATAGGTTAAGGGCATGCCTGGGTAGAGCAGGCAGGTTCCTTGCTTACCAGTTCAGCCCTGTCCTCAGGACTATGCTATTTATTATCATGGGAAACTAGCTTGTTAATTATACTGGCAACCTGCTACTCAAGCAGCCTGCTGGAATTAAATGATGACTCTCTCCTCTGCTGCAAAGGAGGGCTGAGAATTTTGGCAATGATCAAAGAGAAAAAATGCTCACTCTCTAGCACGCGCTGGACCTCAGAAGCCATGACGTGGACACAGTTGTCCAAGTACGCAACACCAGCTCATGTTTCCAAGGCAATATCTGGAGCTTAATGTGCTGATATCTCAAAATACATGTCCCAGGGAACCTAATGCAGTGGTATAGATTCAGCATTATCTTTAAGGTAATTTCGAATATATCTCCTTTATGGTTGTCCTTTCCCTTTTCATTTCTTTTGTGCTGGAATAGGTATTTCATGTGGTTGCTTTGTTTTCATTCTGAATTTTATAGATGTGGCTCCTTTTTTTTTGTTGTTACTGTTGAACTTCCTGCTCTGTTGCAACTTATTAAATTATTCATGTGTTTTTTTACAAGGCAGTTTGCATGGTTTCCTCTGTCTCTCTCTGGAGATCAGGGTTTCAATAAATACATTTCATGTGGCTCTTACAGTGTTTCTCCTTTTTTATTTTCTATCCAGGAGACAAAGAAAAACAGATCTGGAAATCAAAGAACACATCCAAAGAGGTAAGTGTGGGAAAGAGCCTCATTTCCTCTGGAGCAACAGCACCACTTTCCAGCAACTCCTGAGCAGGTCCTTCAGGACCAACACAGGAGATGAGGCATTTATAACTAGCATCACTCTTTATGAGTTGCTGGCTGTGGGCACTTACTCAGTTTATTTCTGAGCTACTTCTTTCAGGCTTCTCAATAATTTATGCTTCACCAGTGAAAACTGCTGTCCGATGTACCCTCATAAATTCACTAATGATACCTCAGCTTTTGAAAGCTGAGACCACAGAATTCTCCCAGTGATACAATTTAATGCCAAACTCCTAACTTATTGACAGCTTTCTGAGATGTACATGGACAATTTTAATTGTTTAGCCTGGCTGACTGAGCCTTGGATGGGGAAACAAAGCTCCCTTTTAGAGCTGTTCAAAGCTTTGACTGAGGACTGCTGGCCATACCAGAATGCACTGCAAAGGTCAGTGTTTTTTTGGGTCTCTCCTCAGTCCATTTTATTATCTCCATCTTGGTAAGAAGAGCTGACCATTGCCAATTCAACATGACTGTGTGTTGTCTTCCTTTCCCTCATGTTAAGATACAGATGAGGCCACTCTTGGCAGCTGCTAACATGGATGAAAAAGCCTTCTTGATACAATACAATTCATCATCTCTGCAACACAAAAGTTGCGAGGGAAATAAATCTTTGCCCCAGCTGATTCAATCAGGTGTATGAGAGATTTGTAAAGATACAGCAGGCTTTGTATGAGATCTCCATGCTGCATATTGCATGCAGTGTCTAATAAAATATGAAACATTTAATTACAGTGAGTGATTACTCTTATTTCTTCTGGACCCCTACAGCTGTGGTAATTTGATGAGGGAAGATTTGAAAAGTGATGCATGACAGCAACAATGATGAAACACATTGCATGAAAAAACCTGCTGCCTAAACAGGAACACTGTGATACTTTTAAAAGAAACCTCTGAGTTTTGATCCAAAATAAAGGCATCTCCTTTAAAAGGAAAGATGTGCTTCTGGACCAAGATACAAGAAACAGCACTGGTTACACTTACAGACTTCCCCATGGATTTGCTACTTTTCAAGACTAAAACAGAGTCAATGGCAAAATCCAGTGGGATGTGATCTCTGTGTTTAATCAAAATTATATTCACTTGAAAGTCTCCTACAAGGCAGCCTCAGCATATTATCTCTTCTAAGCCCTGCTTACGCCTTTAGACCATCAAGGTTACAACAAGCACATGTGAGTTATTGTTCTATCACCCATGAACATATTTTAAAAGGGACTTAAGACAGAAGGAGCTAAAGTAATCAATTTGTTTGGCTATTTTGCAAAAGAGCTGCCTCCCTCATCAGGGTTATGAGAAGGGTATGGAGGACTACAATCTGAAAGGGACATGGAAGACGAATGTATGATTCTTTGTAGAGCATCCACTCTGATGTGGCAGCTCTGAGGAGGTGACCCCAGGTGGAAGGCCAGGAAAGGAAACGATGGAGGATGCAGTCCTGGCTCTTGAGTGTAAGCACATCCTCTCCCAAAAGGCTGAATTTTCTGTCTTACAAAATACCTTTGTGAAGCCTTGGACAGAGAGGAGCAAGCAGACATGTGGATATAAATAGTCTTTATAGAGACTGTGTAAAGACACTGTTGTGTTTCCTTACAAAAAGAAACACATGATATCAGATAAAAAATAGCCATTAAGTGTAAAATCCTCCAACCCAGCTGGCCTCTCCTCAGACATCCATGGGACTTGACCAGAGTCTGACTTCTCCAGCTTAGAACGATAGCCTAAGCCAAGTTTGCATGGTCACCAAGTGGAACTTACATAGCTTAACAGATACAACTAAATAGTAATAATTTTTAAAAAGATAGCACAGTTCTGCACAGTTCTACACCACTGGCAGTTCAACAGGTAGCTGACAGAAAGACGCTATTGCAGGAACCTGCATTTGTAGTCTATTATCAGTAAAAAATACTGAAGCCACTGCAATGTTTTTATCAGCTATTTGCATGGGATTTTTTTTATGACATCAAAAACATTTATAAAGCAAGATCTGTCAGATCATGCTACATCTATTTTTTATTTGTATTTATCTCATTTTTATTGCACAATTTATAAAAGGCAAAGGGAAAGCATTTAACTTCACTTTTGCTGTAAGGTGAGATATTTTTGCCCAAAATGTGAGGATAATATAACACTCTTGTCTAGACTAGGATTCCCAGGAATGCATTTTAGTGAAAAGTATCTTATCTTTTACACAAATATACATCAACAAACTTTCTCAGTGTAAGTTTAACATGCAGATTAGACACACACACTTCAGTTGCATTGTTACTATTATTCCATGATTATTTGCTATTTGTGTTGTAGCACTTGTGAGCCACAATCCAAAAACAAGAGCCAGTTGGTGACTACAGCTAGCACAGACAAGCCTTATCCCAAAGACTCAGCAAGCCAAATATAAAAACAAGAGACATTGAAATAGATGCTGGGTAAAGAGAAACAAGAAGACAGCGTTGGTCAACAGCACATACACTGGTGTGGCCCACTAGCAACCTAGCAGCTGTGATGTCTTTGCAGTACACCATGGAAAAAAGGAGTTTTAAAGAAGTCCATCAAAAATTTCAGCTTGGACTGAAGGAGGTGGTTCTGCAGCACAGATGTAATTCAGAAAACATTGCAGAGCTGACAGGGTTAAATTTGTGTTTCTAGTGAGGACTACTCAGAGATAAGGGGTAGGGAGAAACAAGAAGGCAGTCAACAGCAGAGCTATTAACAAGGCGGCAGCAGCATCTCCTGAAGGATGTACCTCAATGGATAATTAGGGGATGACAAATTACAAGTGAATCAGAGGAGCACATTCTAATTTCATCACTAGTGTTAAGACATTTTCTTAAAATGAAAAAAATGAGTTTAATGGTATTGAGGTAGTTTGTTCTGAGCATGAGCTTCTTACACAGCTTTGTGCCAGCAGGTCGTACCATCAGATACTCTCACATCAGTTTCAGGGGAATTACAAAACAGAATAACCTGCAGAGACTAGTGACTTATTTTTAGCATTACTACTTAGACTGGTTAGAATGGCAGAATGGACTTACTCCCAAAGAGGGATATTCCTATGGCTTAATCCCAAAACAGAACACCTAAGGTACACACCTATTGGCCACCATGAAATTTTCTTTCTGAGCCCTATAATGCTCCCTTTTCATCCAAACTTTACAAGCTTTGTAAAAGCTTATCAGCACGTTTCAATGTGTTGTGATTTTATAATTTGAGATCTGGAGTGTTTGGTATTTGTTAGTCATCAGCTTTGCTGAGCTAAATTTGCCTTACATACCCAGACAATTTCCTCCCACCTTTCCATCACACGCCTAGGCAGGCACTCAGTTTTGGGAGATGCTGAATTAGTCATGTGATGCTGCCTGTGGCTATTAGGAAATAACTCTCACATCTGTTTTCTTACACTTACACATCTGAAACCTGGCTCTTAGGAACATAGAAGGTGTGTACAGTGTTTAAATCTAACCACCGCTTTTAAAGCAGCTTTTGATGCTTCTCCCCTTGGAATTCATGTTCCATCTGTGTTTTACCTCTAGCCGAAGGAAGCCCCGCCCTCAACACCAGTGCCTGCTTCTGTTAAAGTCAGAAGGGGACATATCATTAGCTTGGGCTAGAGTCTCAAAGGGTATAATTCAGCATAACTTCTTTCTCCACTATATGGGAGATATGCCAATGCACATTGGTTCAAGATCTGCTCTCGCAGGTTCATACATCATCTGCTCTGCAGTTTGCTGATTTCTTGGATTAAGAATGAGAATTTGGGAAGACACTCAGAGGCGATGGGCAGAGTCCTAGCACAGCATAGCATGGCTATATTTACCTTACAGTGCTAGGCAAGCTGCAAGTTGCCAGAGACAAACTGATGTCATCCACGAGTGAAAATCTGTAGGAACTTGCCAACTTTCTACTACACCAGAAGAAAGGGCTTGCACTTATCTTTCAGGTTCATTCATTCTATGACATGTCACTGTTGGCAGACTTCAAAGTCTTCCCTTTTTTTCTGTGGGGATCAGCAGTTTCTCAGCTTGGGGTGGGATCAGTAGCCATAGCATTTACAGAGGATATAATTCATACAGAAATAATATATATATTCATGGATTTGATTTCTGAGATTTCTGCAGTGAAAGAAGATAATTAATGTAAAACCTCACCAATCTGATGTGACATGTTTTGCAGCCAGAGCTCACTCTTCTGAAAAGTCTAAATACACGGTATGATACAACCAGGTGAGTCAATCAGATATCAATATCAAAGAACCACTACTGCAAGTGTAAGTCTTACTGAATGCCTCATGAATGAAGCAAACTCTATAGCCGGCTCTGAACAACTTACTGCTTGCTTCAGTAGTATTTGCAAAGTAATTTCTGATTTTAAAATACCATGCAGTAAGACACTACGGTAAATTAATCCAGCAAAACTGAGACACACAGAGTGTTGGCCACATCCTTCCCTCAGACACAGTGCTTGGGTTTTTTTTCTTCTGCTTACTTCATGCCATCTCTCAGCTTTTGCATTCTGTTCATAAGAGTCCCTGCTTTTACACAGCAGTAAGTGTCAGTACTGGCAAGAGAGAAGATGTTGCCCTTTCAGTAGCCCCTTTTTCAGCACACTTCCCCGATTCAAGCTGGCCAAGATGATTAATTTTAAGCACCATATTACGCTGTCCATCCAGTCACTGAATGTGAATAACAGTGAATATTTGCAGACCTACTGGTTGCCTTTTTTTTTTTCCCCCTCAAGCAGAATATGTGTGGTGACAACAACTAAATTACTTCAGACTGACCCTAAGAAAACTAAACAGAGTTGTGGTAAAAGTAAAGACTCATGTCGTGATCCATTATGATGATTTAACCATGTGTAGAGGACTAAACAGATATTTCTTCCCTAAACCTGTTACTCCAATTTTTCCAGGGGAATGACCATTTTCTCAATCTAGCCACCTCGTTTGGTAGTTCCTCTTGCTTGGAAAGCACTACTCTGATTCAGTTCACAGTTCTAAGTAGCACAGAGAGGGACATTTACTTCCTTGGGCTGGGACAAACCTGGCCTGGCTTGAGGGCCTGGAAGCTAGTCTGCTAAACCAGGAGGCAACCGGTCACAGCTCAAAGCCTTATCAGATGACATCAAAATGAATGGTGCCGTTGACATGCCTGAAGGACAGGATGTCATCCAGAGGGATCTGGACAGGCTGGAGAAGTGGGCCCAGGTGAACCTCATGAGGTTCAACAAGGCCAAGCGCAAGCTCCTACACCTGGGTCAGGACAATCTTTGGTATCAGTACAGACTGGTGGATGATGTGATTAAGAGCAGCCCTGTGGAGAAGGACTTCGGGGTACTGGTGGATGGAAAACTGGACATGAGTTGGCAATATGCGCTCACAGCCCAGAAAGTCGACTGTATCCTATGCTGCATCAACATCAGCATCAACAAGGGAGGTGATTCTGTGATTCTGCCCCTCTACTCCACTTTGGTGAGACCTCACCTGGAGTACTGTGTCCAGCTCCAGAGCCCCGAGTACAAGAAGGACATCAAGCTGTTGGAGCAAGTCCAGAGGATGGCCATGAAGCTGATCAGAGGGCTGGAGCACCCTATCTACAAGGACAGGCTGAGGAAGCTGGGGTTGTTCAGCCTCAAGAAGAGAAGACTACAGGGAGATGTTATTACAGCCTTTCAGTATTTAAAGGTAGCCTATAAGAAAGATGAGGACAATCACTTTAGCAAGGCCTGTTGTAAGAGGACAAGGAGTAATGGTTTTAAACTAAGGGAGGGTAGATTTAGACTGGATATAAGGAAGACAATTTTTACAATATTTTTTGTAAACATTTACAAACATTTACATTTGTAAAACATTTACAAAAAACATTTACATTTGTAAAAATTTTGTAAACAATTTTTTACAACATTTTTTACGTATTTTAGGTTGGTGAAACACTGGAACAGGTTGTACAGAGGTGGTAGAGGCCCCATCCCTGGAAACGTTCAAGGTTAGGCTTGACAGGGCTCTAAGCAGTCTGATCCAGTTGAGTACGTTCCTGCTCACTCCAGGGAGGTTGGACTAGATGGCCTCTAAAGGTCCCTTCCAGCCCAAACCATTCTATGATTCTATGATCATGGTGATCAAGGATTACAAGCTTATTCAGCTCATTCCTGAACCCACGTACATTTATAGCCCTTGATCTGAGCCTCCCCTCCTGCCTTTGCTCTGAACTGGAAGAGCCAAGAACCTCATCTCCCTTCTATACAGACAGGATTTTTATGGTGCTTTTTGTTTCCTTGTGGTTAAGCTTCTGCAAAGCGTCCAGCGCACCTTCCCCTGGACATTCAGTGTGCAGCCACAGATACGAGTCTGCAAGGCAAAAAACCATTGAGGTGCCAAATCTGCAAAAGAAGATTATGGGGATGGGACCCAAGCAGGGCAGTAGTTGCCTGTTTGCAGAGTCACAGCTTAGAGCTTGAGGTGATGTGGGGCGGAGGAAGCTTGGGCTTTTTTTGCTCCGAGGAACATCCTCACTGCTGAAAGGGCACAGTCCTGCTCCTGACTCCTGCTTTTCTAGATATGAGATGGAGGCATGCTGCAGCCCTCGACTCAAGCAATTAATCACGTTTCTTAAACACTGTCAACAGAGGTTTGTTTCTCATTAAGCCACCTGAAAGCAGATCTACTGACAGTCCCAAGAGGAAAAAAAAGAAGAAAGGTGTTTGTTTTCAGGTATAGTTCAAAGGCAACAAAACTAAGAACTGCTGAAACAGACACAATTATTGTTATCTTCTTTTCCACAGCCTGAGATAAATTCCCCAAGCAATAACTTGCTGAGGGAACACAGCATGGCAGAGATACTAGCCTAGTATTTCATGCCTTCCGTATGTGGTGGGTGACAGGAGGTAGCCTGAGAAGTGGCAAATTAGCAGGACAAAAATCTTGCTCTGAACCCCAAAGACATAGTTGGTCATGAACTCACTGAAGTCAAAGGTAGAGTTATGGGCTTATATCAGCATAATCAAGACTTTGGTCCCACAGCTGCTCAGTGAAATATGGTCAGACAAGCAAATACAGATGTGTGTAGAGATAGATTAGATAGACAGATAGACAGACAGACAGACAGACAGACATCGATAGAGCAATGCATCTGAACTTTTCATGCCCTCTCTCTGCCCATCAGTCCAGCTGACCCAGGGCAATGCTGGGTCATAGCAGAGCAATGAACACTTAAAATCAGAAGTGTCAGCTCTTTTCTGCAAGTAGCAAGTTAAAACCCTTGCAGCTGGTAGAGGTACAGGAGGCTTGATGTTGGCTGCAAGCCTACTTTTTTCTGATTTATTTTCAATCGTTTATATGTATTCTTTCTATATAAGTAAAATGCACCTGCTTTTGTGAAAGGACACAGCTGCACTTCCTCAGTCTGGACTTTGAATTCCATTTTTTCCCAGAATGTACCTTATCTCTGTGCTTCCTGAAAAATTGCTGCAGTCTGGCATGCCAAAGAGGTAGGCTGTGATCAGGTAGATAGGAAAGTCTTGAGAAATCCACATAGAAGAATTCCTGGCTGTTAGCCTTGTGGTGGCCTCAGGAACTCCATTACAACTTTCCTGGGCCCTTGCTTTTCTAGCACACAGTATTCATGGCCTCCCAACAGCTCTGTGCTTGGGAAGGATTTGCTGCATGGCCACATGGCGAATATGACCAGAACTCTGGGATCAAGTATGGGTGCTGCTGAAAACTTTGTCACAGCTTGGTTTAAATTAAGTGCTTGGTAAATCAGTGCTTCCTCATCTCCCACCCATAAAATGGAAACGAATTTTCCTTGCTCCTGCAGTTGCACCCAGTTTGGCTCTACAAGACATCCAGGTAACCCTGCAACCTCAGGGGGGATTGATCATACCCCTTATTTCCCACAGGCTGTGAGCACTGGTGATGGGAGCAGGGTCACATGAGGAACAGCCAGGATGAGTCAGAAATGAGATAGACGCCTCCATTCCTGCCCTTCTGCAGCCACAGAAAGACTGGAACCATGAGGTCCCTCATTTCCCTCTAGTACATGGATCGTTGAGTGATATGCCATCACTAAAACAGTTTCACATCTTTCTTCCACATTTAGTCTACTCGGGCTTAGAGTAGAGAGGCATGCAGCTATGTTGCCCAGTCTTCCATGAATCTTTAAAGCTTGTCATCTGTCTTCCAAATATTTTTTTTTCTGGCTGTCAACAGGGAAAGTAATTCAGATCCTGATACTAGAATATCAAAAGAAGCAGTGACATTTAAGAAACTGAATAAATGGGTACATCATCCTCATATGTGACAGATGGCAGACAGGTCCCCCTTAGCTTTTGTTCTTTCCTTTAAAAAGGCAGAAAAAAAACCAACTTTCATGATTAATAAGAAAAAAACATATTGAAAATAACAAATAATACATAATCTCAGGTTGCCACAGTCCTGACATCCTGCCCTTCATACCAAGGAGAATCTGAGGTGATTTGATTTTCCAAGAAATTTTAGTAATTGCTCTCAGTCTGTCAGAAAGCTCTTTATCGTCTCTCTTCTATTATTTTCTCATCAGACACATTCATTCCTTAAACCTTCAGCTAAGAAGCGTGCAGTATCCAAACACTGGAGTCTTTGCTGGCACACCCTGACTCTTCACAGCATCCCCCAGTGCCCATGTGCTAACTCTCAGTGTAGAAGGTGCACAGTGTGGTAGGGGGATTCTGAAAAAATTCTCCCTCAAAGCTGTCTTAGCACTCAGCATGCAGATTCTGGCACTCCTTTTGCTGCATGGTGCTAGATCCAGCTCTCAGTCTCAGCCTTTCCGAACCAGCCCCAGTAGCAGTGGCCAAACACTTTAACTTACTTGAGAAGAAATGCCTTGCACACTGCCTGGCTGGTCATTAAATATGATTTCATCCCCTTCCGCCAGCTCTGGATGCGAGCTGGGGATCTCTGTGCCACTCCTGGGAGGCAGATACTTGCCTCCCTCCAAGCCGTGGCTGTAGGTGACAGTCCCAGACAGCCCCACCAAGGTCAACAGAAGAAGGATCCAATGCCCCTACCCTCTTTGTCACTCCCACGGGTGACACACCGTGTGGTCTAGCAATGGCTTTTGCACTACTAGCGCTTCTGTCCCTGGTAA
The DNA here is from genome assembly GCF_000695765.1 of Mesitornis unicolor. NCBI lineage: Eukaryota > Metazoa > Chordata > Aves > Mesitornithiformes > Mesitornithidae > Mesitornis > Mesitornis unicolor. Next base: position 11,951 of record NW_010196234.1, read on the forward strand.
ATAAAAGGACACGTGCGTGGCAGCTTTCCCAGCTGCGCACAAGGTCATTTGTCCTGAGCCCATTACAGCCATTACACCCATTACTTTCCCTTCATTTCAATTGGTTTCTTAAAAAGCTTAAAGAAAACCCCATGTAACCTCAAACTACGTATCAATGCAAATGAAAGAACCTGAAATTCAATCCTCTGTGTTTTAAAAATAATTAGTAGGATTTAAATGATAAAAAAGAGAAATTGCATTGAGTATGCATCACAGTTCATGTGCAAAAATACCTATTATGATCACAGGTTTTCAGCAGCAAATTCCATGTTAGCTAGGATTTTATTCTTTTAACAAATGAAATAATATGGACTGATATTTATCATGATCCTCAGTTGCCTTAGGTACTATTTGTAGACAGCATGTGTAGTCAAGGCTTGTGTTCTTCAGTCCAAGAAGAATATTTTAAGAAAAAACATTCCAGCCCATCTTCTGAACCTACTGCCTGCAGAAGATCAGCTGAATTAAAGATGAAACAAAACAAATAATCTAAAGAAGCAAAACACCTTTTCAGTGTTATACTTAGGGTAACACAGTTATGTATCGTCCCCTGCAGAGAGCAGTGGGTGTGTAATACAATCCAGTGTAAAGAACACTGACCACTAGAATTGCACTGATAGAAAAAAATTCTGTGTAATTGCAGAGCATGAAATTTGAAGTAAGAGTAGAAACTTGTCTGTTCACAGCAGTAAATATCTGTTAGATGCATCTAAGTCAGAATCAGAATGAAGGAGGTGGTAAAACCCAAATGAAACACCAAGGCTTTAGTGGAGCAATGGAGGGAACAAAGCTTTCACGTGCTGGTAGATGGGATGGGACAAGATAGATTTAATAGTAATTCTGACAAATTCAGAGAGTAATTTAAGTGGAAGTAGATCTCTAGAAATGGCTGGTCCAACCTCCTTTTCAAAGCAGGGTTAACTCCAGGTTAACTCAGGTTGTTCAGGGTCTTGGCTAGATACATTTTGAAAATACCCAAGGATGGAGATGCCACAGCCTCTCTGCACAACCTGTCCCAGCATGCGTCCCACTCCATGGTGAAGAGTTTTTCTTTTAAACACAGTAGGAATTCCCCCTGCGGTTATTCACATCTGCTGCCTCCTGTCCTTTCACTGGGCAACTCTGAGGATTGTCTAGCTCCATCTCCTCTACATCCCCCCATTAGGCAGGCAAAGGCAGCAGTAAGATCCCAATTTAGCTCTCTCTTCCATGGACTAAACCATTGTGGTTGCCTCAGATGCTTTAGTGGCATCCACTTCACCCACCCACCCATCTGGACTTCCCGACTTCAGTTTCCAGTATCTGTCTTGTACTGGGTCCCCAAGCTGTACACGGTATCCTTGAAATAACCTCACTAGTACCCATCAGAGAGAAATAATTGCTTCCCTTGACCCGCTGGCTCTCCTTTTGCTAACAATGCTGAATTTGCAGCTCTGCCTTCCCCATTGCAAGAGTACATTGCTGACTCAGCTCAACTGGTCCACTGGGGTCCACCACTCTTTTTCTGGGTCTCCAGGTCCCTTGGGTCTGGATTCCACAGATTCCAGCCTCTGCTGCTGTCTAGCATTATTTCAGCAGAAATGCAAGATTTTGGTTTCTCTTCATTGACAAATACCCTGCCGATTTCTTTTTTCAGGAGTTACCGGAGAAGTCAAATGGAAAACTTTGCTAAAGAAATCAAGCCATAAACTCAGTAATAAGTGCTATGGAAAGAAATTGAGGCATAAATACAGAACTTGAATGCCTATCCCTGTCCTACTCAATAGTTATAACAACAGCTCCTGAGAAACCTCTGGGCTTTTTTTTACATGAAAAATGCAAAATGCCTTAACAATTTCCAAGCTCTGTTTCAGAATGTTAGCTTGCATACCACAAACACTGCAGACACAGCTGTGTGGCACTCACTAAAGGCCATTCTCCCTGCCAAGGAGTTTAGCACATGTGGGGCCTGAGGTTGTCACAGCTACATATTGTCTGGTGCCCCAGCTAGTTGATTTATAACTTGCTGAAGGCTCTTAATGGTTTTGGGTGGTGTAGGTGTATACCAAGAACCTTCAGATACAAAAGATCATTTCAAGAGTTATCATTCAGCTATTGTTTCATTAAGGAAGACAGACAATTAAAGACCTCAGGGAAAACAAAGATTAATTTGAAGGCCAGGAAGAGAGAATGTGAAAGCAATCTAATAAGGAATTGTAGGAAGGTTTTCATGTAAATATTATAAAAAACATTGCAACATTTCACTGTGTATTATTAATGAAAGGGAAAAGTAGTTCTTGCCAGAAAAAGATGACAAATAACTATAAGATCAACCAACAACATACAAAACCAAAGAGCCAAGAAACAGGGACCAGGAGTAAAATGGTATTTAGGCATATACCTAAAAATGAGAAAGCATCTTAATTGCCATGGAAATCAAGTAGATAGTAGCTAAATACATGTATTCAGAAACTATTTATATAAGGAAAGTCAGGAGCAGTATTATAATAGGAAAGTATACTCTGGGTAAAACTCTTCTATGTATCTAAAGAGACAGATCTACATGTACTTCTAGAAGTCGTACAGGTTTTGTTTGCTTAAAGGTTCGGGACTGGGGGAGAGACAAGAATAAATTTACTTGAACTAAATTAATTTGGATTTCATCACAAATCTGGAGATATTCCTGCTAGATGGTTCATTTAATTTCTGACTTTTCCTAGTGGCATCGTAGTTGAATCAATACCTTCAGTCTATTTCAGTCCTTTCTATTTAAAAGGTTATCTATGTTTAATACACACATTCATTTGATCAAAACCATTCAGCCATTTCTGCTGATTTTTCAACTTTCTCTCAGAATTAATTTTTTCGCATTGTGGATTAGATTCTAATTTTCTTACTGCAAAAAAGTTTTCTAAATCAAAGTAAGAACAAGCAAGCCACTCATTAGCAACAAGAAACCCAGAAATAAATCTAGACTCATTCAAAAAGCATTAGGGTTATTTCCATAACCCTAAGGAAGCCACATTTCCCAAGAGAGCATCTGAGATAATCCTTGAATATTAAGAAACAAGTGGAAAATGCAGCAGATTTAGCAGGCAAATTGGAGAGAGAAAGAGAGGATTGAGCACCTGGGAAAGAAACATGCTTCAGCATTCATTAGGCTGGCTGTTATTTCTCACAATCTGGGAAAAAAATCCATCACTCTTCATTCCTCAGTCACACAGACAAATCAGAGAGTTTTAGACTACAAATAATTCTATTTAAAAATAATAAGTATTTTGAGTACCTGATTGTTATATGAGCAACAGACTCAGGCATGAAATTCTATACTATAAGTGCTTAAAAAATAACTTTTAAAAATAGGATCCAGGATGAGAATTGTGCCACAGAAATATTTTATGTAATAACTCTCAGCAAATTAATATCCTTGGTCTTGCCCTCTAGCTCTTCAGAGCAAAATACCTTATTTTGTCTCTAGGAGTGGTAGGAACATATTTTCTAATCAAGAAATGCTGGCCACTCATGCTCTTAAAACATGGAGCTGTTGGGTGGTTTTTTTTTTCAAAAATTCACTTGGAAACAGAATAGTTTTCCTCCTTTGTTCAAAATGTGTGCAGGTCTGAGAAGCTGAAATAAAATACTTAGAAAACACTGTGAGCACTTTTTGAACTTCTTTTTCAAGCAGCTGCAGTCCCAGTGCAATCAGTTATTTACAACTGTGGCTGCTCTGGATTACGGTATTCCCACTTCCCAAACACTCAAAAGACCTTCAGATAATGTTTTTTCCATGGGACAGTTTATGTCCTTTTTCCTCCCTCTTGCTTTTGGATAAGGCTTTAAGAATTTGGGACTGTCAACCTCCTCATGCAGAAGTGGAGGGAGAGAAGGAGCAGCAGTGGAAGAGCAGATGCCCACCACTGCGTCCACCTCCCTCTTTGGAGGGTGCTCCTCCTGTGTGTGGTCCCTTATGCACAAAAATCCTTCCCTGTGAAGCTCAGGGCACGTGCTGAAGCACCAGTAGAGAACTGGGCACTACTCCCTCATTGGTAGGCAAAGAGGAAAGAATTTACCACCACCTTAAAGATCTTAAGCCCTGCTATAGCATTAAAACAAATGCTTATTGAGTACAGGGAGAGGAAAGGGGTGTGAAACGACGTTTCAGTGCTTCCTTTGAGCTCAGCAATACTCTACAGACTTCAGCAAAACAGCAAGGAGGCCTAAACTTCATATACATATATATGAATATAAGCTATCCCCTCTGTCTTTGCATGCATATATTTATGTATGCATATAAATGCCCCCAAAAGATACAATATGTTTGAGATTTCTAGACTAACATTAAATGTTACTCTTTAATCTTAATCTATTTCACAGGTGAACCAGATCTTCTGAATTCCTGAATTTTGTAGGAACAAAGAGGTAAGCTTGTGTCTTTGATTCTGGCATTTTCATGTGAAACATGATGACTCAGCTAGATGCTGATTTTGATAGTCCTCTTTTTCTTTCTTTCTTAATCTGTATTTTTAGCTTGTATAGAGGCATTGCTTTTCATACACTAATAATTCATTTTACCTGTAAAGCTGTCACACACAAACTAAGGTGGGTATCTCTTCCCTTGTTTCTCACCCCCCACACATGCACGTTAATTACAAGCAGAAAGCACAAATGACACTACATACTCCACAGCATCTGCTCAGGCCGTAATTAATCCAAACTTCACACAATCCCTATAGCAACGATGCTCAACAGACTCCCCTGATTTGGCATATTCAGTTTTATTTGAATATTTTATTTAAATTATGGCATAGTATTACTTCTGTGTTAGCAATGTAGAGTCAGTGTTTGTGAAACAGGATGAGTCCTTGCTCTACTTGACCCCTTCTCATACATTACCTCATTAAAATGTATAATGGTGTGTAAGCTAAAACACATTAAAGCAGACAGCCTTTTTCGAAGCCTAGAAAAAAGCCCATTACCACTTTTTTTTGTTTAAAAGAAACTCTCAGGCTTCAGAAAATGAATAGGAACATTTTGCAGTGCTGCATCGGAAATTCGTATCATAAAGGGAATTATGAAAATATCAATACCAAAAAGGTATTTCCTTGGTGTATTTCCTATCTCTCTAGTCCTGCTATCTTACCAGCTTAAGCTCCAAGCACATGTTTTGGCAAGGTGTGATTCCCATTATTTAAATCTTATTGGAGGCTGTAGTAACAGCAGCTGTTACAGCTAATGGAAAAGCTGCTTGGTTCAGTTGTTGGGTGGGCAAGGGACCCCCATTCTCAGGTTTTGGCCGCACCCTCTCTACACTGAACAGGACACAGGACTGGATGTCTACACCACAATGTGTCAGGTGTCAGGCTGCTCTGCCAGCTGGGCATCAGGACTCCCTGCTTACCAGGAACAAAAAGCTCATCTCAGCCTCCCGGCAAAGGCAGTCCTGATGGCCAAAGACCAGCAGCAACCCATTGTCAGCCCAGCCTCTTCCAGAGCCAGCAAGACTGTTTGGATAAAACCTCTTAGGTCAGTCTCCAAGTGGGAAGCTTGTTTCCACCTCACAAGTACCCAGCAAGCCCCTGCCCCAGGGGCAGCAGAAAGGGCCAGCAGAGGACCCCTGAGCCCCAAGACCAGGCTTGCTTGGTGGGGCCGGAGCAGGGTGCTGCATGGTACCAGAATAACATCCAGCAGTTATCATTCTCTAAACCCACAAATTATGCCTGTGAAAAACAAGCAAACAAAAAAAGTGGTAAGTGACTCAAGAAGGGACTTAGTTATAACAGTGGGTGGGGATGAGGCAGAAGCTTTCAGGGTCATGGCTCTGTACCAGTGACAAGTAGATGGAGGGCACATTGGCTTGGAAAACCTCCGTGTGTTTGCATGTCATACACTGCCATATCCTTCCTCTAGGTATTAAATTACTATTTTAAATACTAACAGCATACACACAGAGTTGGAAAAAATTATTTTCCTGTTGCACTCAGACAACTATGTTGCTCTGAAGGTACATACAAATTAAATGTTAATCTGAGTCCAGGGATAATCTAATTATTGCTTCCTTCTGAAGTAAGAGGAACAATATTCTCTGAGTAAATTATGGACCTCTAAAGGTAAAACTTCTTTTGAAGATTAAATACCACACATGTTGTTAGCTATTATACTAACCATACTCGACCCTTATTGTTTTGTAAAAATTTAAATTCATTTTGAAGGCACTGCTTCATATCCTTGTCAAATGTCTTTTAACAGTAGTTGAAATGGCAACATAACAGAGAGCACCAAATATAAGAGAAGCTGCTTGTGTGATATGTGTAGTGCACAGCTATACAGAAGTAATCACCATTTTAGTATAGAGGGGACACTGGCAGCATGGGCAAACCATCCTCAACACCATGGCTTATGGGACAGCTCCATGCATGCTCATATCTCTGCCCTTTGGAAGAAGAGCCCTGGCCAAGATGCCTGTTGGAAAGGGCCCAGAGCATCCTGGGTTTCTCTGGGAGGGCAATCACAGAGCAGCAATGGACCTAAAGGCAAGACCCGGCACCTCCAGGAGAGTTTAGAAGCTCCAGCAGGACCAGACAGTGCAATCTCACACTCCTCTGCCAGTTGTGGATCCTCAGTCCATGAAAAGCCTTTCCATGAATGAAGATAATCCTTCCTGCTACCTGGCTGTGAATTCTTGCACCTAGTCCTTCATATACAGATTTACTTTCAGCACTAAAGCTACCCAGTAATTTAGTGATATACTAAACTCCAGTTAACAAAACCCTCAATCAAATAACAAATTACTGTTATAAAAATGTAATTTCATAGATTGCTTATATGTTTTTTCATCAGTAATACTATGAACACTGTACAGAAGAAGCAGCTTTCATTATTTCTCGTGCTCTTTGTTTCCCCAGTCACTTACTTTCAAGTCCATATCTCTTTGTCTGACAGTTCATAATCTGAGTTTGAAAAACATCGTGACAAAGTGGAGAATTTTGTCTGAATCTTTTGAACATGGACTCAGGTCTGCATGTTCCAAATGTATGACAGTATTCAGATCTCTTTTATGTCCAGGCCCATCTCTGTAATTAACCCAGAATGGCTGACAGAAGTTGCTGAAATAATGGCTTGGAAACATCTGAGCAACATTTATGGAAAAGTTTCTGCTTATCAGAAGGCAATCGGGAAATTAAGTGGTGAGACCAATTGAGTTAGATTTAATAGAAATTATAAATGGAAGGACTGAATTCTGGGGAATTTCAGTTGCCCAGATCTTCTGAGCTCCCAGTCGGAAAAATATTTTGAGTTTGGTGTCTGTAAACCATGTTGTATTGGGTTTTCTGTGAGTTTTTGGTTTTCTTTGGTAACGGGGGAAGGGCTATGGAG
>NW_010196235.1:0-29100 GCF_000695765.1 Mesitornis unicolor
ATATATATATATATTAAAACCATATAGAACTGGAACATTTCTACTTCTCATACAAGCAAAAGCTTATTTCAACTAGAAACAAATGACAACAATTTACCCAGCTTGCCTACCCTGGCAACAAAAAAAAACCAGTTTTAGAATGAGAGGTCCTGAAGACCCTTCTTTCTTTAACAGAAATTACCTCCCTCATTTCTATGAAGCTGATTGTAAGTCTCAAACTGCTTGCTGCCAGAATAACACTGAAGAACAGTAGTGACTCAGAAAATCCAATTATTCTCTGCCAGACTCTTTCTGATTTCTTGGCTTTCAGTTTCCAGTACCATTTCCATGCTATCTGCTTCCCTACAGCTCTGAAAGAAAAGAAAGTAAAAAAAAAAAGGAACAAGAAATACTATGAATATCAGGAAAAAAATTCAAGCTATGCTGCTAACTCATAGATCCAACATATATTCAGGTACTCTTCCTTCCTTGCTGCAGACAGAATGATCACAGCAGCACAGCCGTCCACTTGCCCTGTTGAGCAGCTAGTTTGGGAGATTTGCCAATATCCCTTCTTATAGCATGGTGTGATCATCTCCTCCTAACTGCGGCCTGGAATGTTCCTGTAATTCTTCACTGTCCTGAGGACTTTTAACTCCTCTGCATGACATAATCTCCTTACAGCTTTCAAAATTAAGATTTCTTGCTGTACACTCCACATCCTCACTGCATGGCATTTGGCCACAGTGAGTAGTCATGCTAATTTGGCATAGATGCCATGATTCACAGCCACAGCAACTGCATCTTGTTATGATTCTGTTTGGAGGAGCAAATTATACAGCAAGTTATCCGAGGACCACAGAACTCACTATTACAAGCAGAAGTGATGGATCCAGCTTACCGTAAGCCCATTTACCAGCCACTGTGGTTTTGCTTCATTTTTTGCGGGGTCAGTGTTTATTTGGTGTGTTTCGAAGTAACTGCTGCCAAAAGATGCATCAGAGAAGACAGAAGAAACAGCTTGCAGCGACAAGTAGGAGCTAAGTGGCAACAACAGAACAGGTTCATATGAGCACGGACTGAGCTATTGCTATGTTTGATGGCAGGTGCCCTTTATATGAGACTGAGAATATAGACACCACTTATGGTAGAAATACAGGAAGGCCAGCAATGGACTTCTAACAGAAACATGAGAAAAGCAATGATCTGGAAATGCTCACAGAATTGCTTTTCAGTTAACATTTGGCAGAGCAGACAGATGTGAGAAACAGTAGGGCCTTTGAAGTATGTTGCCATATCAAAGTCAGTAAACCTACACTGCTGGAGATTTTCTGGCAAATCTACTTTAGCAAGAGAGTGAGAGAAGGATGTGCACTACTGTGAAACAGACCGCCGTATCAGAAACAGTGTCAGGGTCTAAGCTTGCCTGTTCAGATGTTAGCGAGTTTATTTCCTTTTCACCCTTTGCTTATTTTGACATTCATTTCAGTGGTGATTTCAGTATATCCTTTAATGTCCTGAAGGTAGAGATGAGGCAGATTAATTACCCACAGTGACTGAAAGTACCTTTGGCAAACTAAGCAAAATGGCAGACCCAGACCAAAGGCAAGATGATCCTACACATCAGACACCCTTTAAATGACAAAGTCGTGACTTGGGAATGTTTTTTGCTTCTTGTGTATGACTGAGAAAAGGTGAATTCTTTGCGACAAACTGAAGCAACTAAGAAGGTCACTTTGAGGGCTGTAGGGCATCCTTTCTTGGTAAGTCTGGTCTGTTTGCCAGAGACCTTATCAAGAGGGGGGAAATGATACTGAGGCTACAAACCCTTTAGTTTATAACTGCACGAAACTAAAAAGGTAATACAAATTTTACACACAAGAATTTTGAAAACCCCATATGGAGTCCTTGTTGGTGACTAACAGCAGCAATTGATATCTTCCTCATCTCTGTCCTTACATAACTTTTGGATTATCTGCCTCAAATCATGATTCTGACTGTTTGTGTCCTTTCATTATACATTCTTAAACCGTGCTAGTAATGGCACCCAATCAAGCTTTGAAGACTATGTTCCCAAAACATTGAGCTGTGACACAGTGTCAAACAACTTTATGGACTTCCCTTTCTTTCAGTTTTCCATGTGGAAGTGCAGTTCATTTGTAGGCATCGTGGCTTTACACCACCTATCAGTCTGTTCCCCTTCACTTTTTCATATCACCAGTCTAGTCTCTTTAACTACTATGAAACAAATAGTGCTCCCTTTCGGCTGGGATAACACCTTGACTGTGTCAGATCAGCTGTGCTGACAAGTAGAGACTGCTCTGGCCCAGTTTGGAGCTTATTTTTGAGGTCACAGTGCCCTCTACTGTCTAAGATGTCCTCTTTACTTCTGCATCACATAATCGGGGTTAGAAAAAAACCAGTATGCCAAGTGTTTATGTATAATCACTAAAAAAAAAAAAGGCTTCCCCCCTCCAGAATGAACACATTAAGTGCTGTATCAAGACACTTTCATTTAGACTAGCAGGCCAAATCTGGGTTGTTTGGACAGAAAACAGGTTGGCTAGGGCACAGTCATTTCTTGCTGACTGACTATGAGGCTGCTTTGTCAGAGTTGCTGTTAATTTCAATTTAACCACTGATCTATGCAGAGCTTGAATCATACCTGACTTATAAATGTTGGGTAATTCCACATAAGGAAGTGGTCTAACATATATGCAAAGTGAGAACAACCAGGCCTGCATTTCAAGTACAAATTGTAAATACATCTGCCACAGATTTGTATTGCTCCTGGTGATCATTCCAACTCTGCAGATACAAATCACCTATCACATACTACAAACTCCTCTCCTGTTTGTGTTTTCCCTCACCCTCTCTCTTCATGAGTGATGTGTCTTTACCCTGTCAGTGTCCCCTGGAGCACCACAGACTGTCCTGCTAGTGAGCCTGGGACCACCCCTGCCCTCCCACCAACTCATCTCTCACAAGTAACTGCAGACCCCTTGTGACACTCCCTCTCTCACCTCAAAGCCCCATTTACCTTCACATAAGACATGGTCTGCTCTGTCCACCCTATCTCTGCCATTAGAAAATCCTTCTACTTGCTAAATAAAAAGAAGCATCTATAGCCAACAAAAAATCCCTAGCCTGGCCCACTTCTTAAGAAGCACGCAGCTGGTAGCACTGAAGGGGTTATGCAAAGAGAAGGGGAACACTTCTTTTTAAAATATAAAAATATTTTCTATTTTGTTTCCTTTTCTGACTTTTTTTAGCTTGACCTAGCGACTCATTATGCGAAGAGACAAGCAGCTGGCTCACTTTCACCAGGCAGGTGCAACCACTCCAGCTCTTTGAGATGCTACAGCTTCTTTCCCATGATGGCATGATTCCCCATAGCATGACATGTAGGAGTTCAGAGGATTCCCTTCCAGAGTGATTATATTGGTGATATATATCAATTCATATATTGATGATGGACTGAAGCCTGAATATAGTACAGCATTCATTTTCTTAAGTTAGTCTGATAGCAAAATGAAGATAATTCACTAAGCAATGCACTTTTAAGGGTACACATACTCATATATATTTATGTGCATGCATATGTGCATGAATGTATGTATGTATAAAAAATATCTATAAAATACTGAAAAAATCAAGCAGTATTGCTGGGCATGGAAGGTATATTTCAAATGTAGCAGCATACTTGTCTTTATCTAGCCATTTTTTCCATGCAGCTGCTACATCATAAAGTCACAGACAATTTCACGGATACTCCGTAGAGCTGAGGCTCCAGAATGAGCCCCAGGGCTGCACTGCAAGGGAACTGTGACACACTTGTAGTCCTGGGTTTCTCTGAAGAAATTCTTCACAGGAAGGATGCTTTTTAAATTACCACTTAATGATAGAAGAAAAGGATGTTGAAATGCAGAAGAGTATGCTGAATGGGATGAATACTTATTGCTGGCTTTAGGTGCAAGAACACACTGTTGGGATCCTTTAGGGTAGCAGAGAAATGCTGAATTACATTCAGAAAAGAGTGATAAATTTTTAAAAGATGTTTTCTCTTTAGAAATGTTTCATTTTTCCCATCTGCTGAGGCAATACCTAGAAAAATTCTACCCACTTTTCAAACAAAGAGCTTCATTGCCCACTAACAACTCACAAGCTACCTGAACAAGGTTTAAAATAACTCCACATTTACATGTTGTCTGCACATGCAGAAGTGCATTTTGCAAGCAGCATGGAACCTCCACATTTCAGCTGTTGTTACAAGCCTTATTGCCAGCATTATTAGAAAAGTTGCAGAGGAAAGAATGTGAAATTATGATGGTCTTACTTTACTGTAAACTGATTTTTTAAAAAATTCACCTACAATACAGTGTCAATCAGTCAACATGTTGCACAGCTGTGGAAAAACAACATGTTACACTGGAGTATGTGAAAAAGAGTTTCATATCTCACTCATGAAGTCATCTGTTGACTCCAGTTAGTACTGGTGAGATCTCAGTTAAAGGAATGTGTCCGATTGTGAGCACTGCGCTTCAGAAAAGTTGCAGACCATTGAAGGGTAGGGATTTTCCCTAATCTCCTGTATCTCTTACTGTCGTTCTTATTTTACATCAGCCATTGTAGTTGCAAAGTAGGCTTTCCTCCCACCAAACACATACAAACAGCAGAAAAAACCCTTGAAGTCTACACAAGGAGGGTGTGAAAAAATAGGCTGGAGAAGAGTAATCAGAAGCAATGTAATATCAGTTTTCCAATAGGCAAAAGGTTGCTACAAGAAGAGACAGGATAAGGAGTGAAAAGCTAAAATTACAGTCCGGGTCAGGTTAGACATAAGGGACAATTTCTAAGGAAAGAATAGTTAAGCATCAGACTCTTTAAAGGACCTGTGGAATCTCCATTGTTGGAGGCTCTTAAAAGCAAGTAAGATAAACATCTTTCAGAGGTGGTTTAATTATGAACTGATCTTGGCTTGAGCCAAGGAGATGATCTCTGAAGACTCTTTCCTGCCCTGCTTTTTATTATTATTATATACCAGCTAATCCCTCAATAAGCCTTTATGAAACAATTTCATCCCAAGTATGCCCTGACCCAGCTGTGAGCTAGAGACCACCCAGCTCCTAATATACCAACAAAAATGTCACTTTTACCCCAAAATGTCATTCCATGGTTGTTTATCTCAAGTCTCTATGTAACTCACAGATTACCAGTCTTCTGCAATGAAATATATGGCAGTGCCTTCATATTTTGCCAACAAGTGAAAAAAAATTAGAAGAAAAAGAACTCTGGAAGCAGAAGAGCAGGACCAAACCTGTAATGTTTGCTTGGGCTTTTATTTTGAGGTGGGGGAGCAGGAGAAGAAAGAGAAAACACTAAGTTTGCAGTTGAAAACTAGCTTGGGTCTTAAAAAGACATCCGAGTTTCACTAATGGTTCTGCCACAGATCTACTTTGTAAGTATTGTGAATGTTCTGAAATGAGGTGATAACAAGGAAGGAAGGGAGTTGTGACAATATTGGATTAGTAGCACTGAGAATGGAGATTGTGTAGGTGGAACAAGACTGGAGAGGAGCAGGCAATAAATGAGGAAGAAAATTAAAAGGCAGAGGACAAAGAAGGAAAGAGGGAGGAGAAGTCATATTGCAAAAATAACCTTCAGCAAAGATTCTGCTATTTTCAGTGTTTAATACATTTTTAAAGGACTGCGGTGGTTAGAGAGGAAATACCTAAATGCTGGAGAGAATCTTGGTCCTAGAACCTGAATCCCCTGACCTGCTGCTTATAGTAGGTCAGAGGCCCTGAGGTCTCACATTTCTGAAGCAGTAGATAAAAGCTTAGTCAGTCATAATTAAATTTTTCATATAATTCAAGAGATTGAGAAGACATTCTTGCATGTACATTCTCTACCCCAGGATACAATAAATTTTGCTTTCTCATGGGATGAGATCCACTCTATTACCCACATTCAAGAATGGGTCTGTCTCTTGTGTGACGGATTTTTGCTGCCTTTCTCTGTTGAAATGACTCTGAAAATTCCTCCTCAAGGCTTCCCAAGTCCCAAAGGTCTTGTGGAAAGCATGCTTCTTGTCCTTCTTCCTCATTATCACTACTATCTGAAAAAGGAGAAGGACTGCATCCCTTGCGTTTGAAGGAAAGGACAGCTAAAGAAGACAAAGAAGTTCAGACCAATGGGCACCTTACAAGAAGAAAGATTGCAATTGCATCTTCAAGTTTTTCCTATGTTTCTTCTGTTGTAAGCTTTACCTCAATAAATACTGTCAGGTTTCTGCCTTCTCTCTACTCTTCAAAGATGCCTTGTCCATGTCTTAGAGTCCTTGTAATTTTAGCACTAATGGAATTGACCATCATCTTTCCTGGGGTTTAGCCCTCCTGTTTCTGAAAAACTCCCCAGATATGGCCTGGAAGAACAAGGAGGAATTCAAGCTCCATGACCAGTCAAGTATGCATCTTTACTTCTCCAAGATGGCAGGGCTATGGCAAACACATGCTGTGGACTTCAGCATTTCCATGAGAAAGAGAGTTATTCTCATTTCACTAGGGGTTCCAGCTGACACATTCTGAACCTCCAGCAGAGACTCTATTTGTCTCTTTCAGGGGAAGAATCCATTTCTCTCATTGTGTCCACTTGAATACAGAATCCAAAATAATGAATATTAAATATGAAAATAAGTCTTTAAGATAATGATTTTTAGTCAGTTACCTTCAGAAATAAGTCCCTCTATATGCCTATTTAATTATACCAAATTATTCTTTACTCTTTAGCCAATTTCAACTTAATTCAACATCGTATTTTACAATAGTAGGGGTTTTTCTATTTGGATGGCTTCTGTATTAATAACAATTTAGATCTATGCAAAAAGTGGAAGGAAAAGAGGACAAAATGCTGAGACCACTGCAAGAGAATAAATCACAAGGTCTCTTTATAGCTCACTGTCAGCAAGACTCGAAGTTAAGGTCTGAAAATGTATGAAAGTTGTTGCCACAAAAGCAAATACATGCATCTTTATGCAAACATGCAATCTCTGTAGTTTGGCCTGGAGTAAGGTGTTAGGTGTGGCACACTACAGCAGCAGCAAGTCCTGAACAACCATCCGGTTACACAACTCTGGTGTGGAAAGCAAGCTTTAAGTGGGTGCAGACATCTGCTTTAAGCCTTGCAAGGTTTCCTCAGCATTATAAATTGGCTTTTGTGTAAGTAAAAATCAAGCTGTGTATTTTCTGCCTGGTATGATGTTCAGTACATGTTCCAAAAGTATTTAAAGATAACTTTTTTGTTAAGATATAAAGCAGTATACTTGTTTTGTCTATGGGAATAAATTAGAAGTAAGCTTGGATACAAGCTAATTATTTTCTCTGGTTCAGACAGCATTTATTACAGACAACACTAATATTTGCTGAAAATAAGAGCGTAAAAAGAAATATACATCTTGCCATCCATAATCCAAAAACACATTACAGTTTAAAACTGCCTGGATGCCATCCAACCAGTAAGTAGAAAACAAACAAACAAAATTACCGAGATAAAAGCAAACCAGAGAATAGCCTAATCAATTTAAGAAACACAGATAGCTTATGCAGGCCAGCATCCTTTCAGTCACTATGTGGATTTTGCACCTGAGGACCTGGTAGGAAAGCTGAGAAGATGCTCTCAAGGCAGACTGAGAGTTACATAGTATGTTGGAAAAAAATGGATCTTGTTGCCTGAAAAATGGTTGAAGCAGTACAGTGAAATTTTGCTGCAATGACAGAGTAGGTTCCTGGGAAAAGAGCTGAAACAACACTGTGGCTGTAGGGACTTGAGAAGAGAGGCCAGCAGAAACAAGGGAGTTTGGGGAATACCAGTAACTGCATCTGGGGCACGTGCAAAATTTTGGATTGACCAAATATCTTATTTTTTTTTCTCTCCTGATTTTTCCCCTTTCCCTATTTACTCTCCTATGCCTCCCCGAAGAGCCCGAACGGTGCTGAGCCATCGGGAGCGCACTGCTAGGGGCGGCGGTGGCTCGGCGGACCGCCGCGGTGCTGTCGGCAGGGGGCGCAGGGTGCCCGGGAAAGGCGTCGTGCCCGTCCTGCTCTCGGGCTGACGCGCTCATGCTCGACCAGTCGGCGTCTTCCCGGCGCTAGTGCCCAAGCACGGAACGGTGTGGATCAGGTGGTGTCCCAGAGACCATTTGGTTTTGGTTGGAAACAAAGGTGGGAATTGTGCTTGTGTCTACCTAGCTTCAGGTTAGGCTTAGCGTTAGGGCAAGGGTTAGGGGGAAAAAATGATGCCTGACAGGAAATTATAGAATCATAGGGTGGTTTCGGTTGGAAGGGACCTTAAAGAGCATCCAGTTTCAACCCCTCTACACACCCCACAGCAGCAGGTTGCTCAAAGTCCCATCCAACCTGGCTTTCAAAACTTCCAGATGGGGCATCCACAATTTCTCTGGGCAACCTGTTCCAGTGTTGCACTGTGAGAAACAAGCCCATGTATTTTTAAAATGTTTTATTGGGGACAAAGTCAGTGGAGCAAAGTATACAGCTCTGGACGCAATGGTGCGCTTTGCCTTAGCAGGGGTTTCTTTTAATAGAGCAACAAGGAGATCTCATTGGTTGAGTGGAATGGCAGGAAATGACACAGAGGGATGCAGTTGGTCCCGGTGGTGCTCTGGCGTTGGTGGAGGGGAAGTCCAAGTTCCTCTTCATCAGTTCTCTGCCTGACAACGCTATCTCGGCCTCCCAGCCACCCCGAGGGCCGCACCCCTTTCCACCCTTTTGCTTGCCCAACTCCCCACAATGCTCAACCATATGCCTAACTTGTGACAAAAGGCTTGCTTAACTGTTATAACTTTAACAACACTAACTTAACAACTCTAGCCCAACTCAATAAAAGTAATTGTCCAATAACCTTTAGCAAAAGCAAAATTCTATTATTTCTCACACACACTACCCTCATAGTGAAAAATTTTTTAGTCTAACCTAAATCTACCCCCTTACTGTTTAAAGCCATTACCCCTTGTCCTATCACTATACACCCTTGTAAACAGTCCCTTTCCAGCTTTCTTGTAGGCCCCCCTTCAGGTACTGGAAGGTCATTATAAGATGTCCTTGGAGCTGTCTCTTCTCCAGGCTGAACAGCCCCAACTCTCTCAGTCTGTCTTTGTAAGAGAGGAGCTTCAGCCCTCTGGTCATCTTCCTGGCCCTCCTCTGGACTCACTCCCAATAGCGAGTTTCTATGAAAGTGACAAATTACGAAGGTGACTGCACCCCATTTCGTGCAGCACACACCATCCCTGCCCCACAATGGCCTCCTTGGTGAGTTACTCCCAGTGAAAATGTTCCCTGATGATAGCACCTGAGCCAGGAACATTTTCCTGAGCTTTGAAGTTTGGTGACAAGGTTGAACTGTGAGTTCATGTGCCAGGAATTGTGTCAACACAGACATCAGGTGGGTCCAGTGTGATGCAAAGCTTCCAACCATTGAAGCAAGGCCGAGAGACAAGCTTGTGGCATGGAGCAGTGTAAGCTGTTGACCCCAAGCAGAGCATGCAAGAGGGAACCACATCTCTACCTGTAACCAAAGGCTAATTGAAAAAGGCAGGAAGGCAGCAGCTCAGCCATGTAGGATACCTCCTTTCTCCAGCAGAGTCAGCGCTCTATACTGCAACCTGCTGCAGCAGATAGGGTAGTGGTCCTCAAAGCGCTGATCTTGCATCTGCAAAAATGGGTCTAAATCTATCACAACATTCCAAGCAACAGAAGGGGGTGTGAAACCATAGATCATCTGAGCCTTTATACAGTAGTCCGGACTGCAGTTTTATGTTAGAGTGGGCTTATTCTGTTGGGATTTTTTTTTTAATCTAGCAATAAAAACGTATGATGGATTGGCAGTTTACAATAATGTAAAGGTTAGATATCCAAATAAAAGAGTGTGACTTAGGACACCTCATGGCCAAGATGTTCAGTGATGAGTGAATTTGTCAAAAGAAAGATCTGGTTCCTTGAAACTGAAATGAGTTTCTAATTCAGACCAAATGATTTTCAGCTGGAAATAAAAAGAGGAAACTATATCACAAATAAGAAAAATGTTATTTTTAACAGTGTGTTATTTTTATAAAGTGTGTTAATATTTAATTTTGAAACCAATATAAATAAATAAGTTAGGGAAGAATGGTAACTAACCAAAGGACAGACAAATATTTTCAGTGAATACAACATTGTGCTTTTACCTGAACTGCATGGTTCTTGTCTTCCTTTTAAATCAGCTCTTTATACTCCTTCAATTTGAATTTTTTGCATTTTCAGTTAATTCTGAATTAATTTTCCCCTATTTTTCCAGTTCATCATCCAACCAAAAATCATTCACAGTCCCATTATTTTAGATTCCTAAGTAGAGCTGCACAAAGAGTGACAGTGAAAAGTCACATTGCCGTTGTTTATTTTAGTTATGTAACTGGAATAAATTATGTTAGAATTAAATGTATTTGCTGGCATAGCAACAACAGCAAAAGTTATTATGCTATTTTCAGTCCCAAATATATATATATATAAGTAATAACCTAACAAAAACAGATTTATTCATCTATTTCCTCTTCCCTCACCCCTTTTTTCTAAAAAATGGAAGCTCTGGTTCTCAGGAAATTTTATTTCTTATGGGCATGCTTTTAATAAAAAACAGTGAAACATCACAAAATTCACAACAAAATTACAAAAGAAAAATCAGAGGGTCTCCTGGAGTGAAAAAAAAGGTTGCCCTAATGCTGCAATGAAATATTTCAGTGTTAAAATTAGATTATGGAGTTTGCAGCCATCCCATATACAAATTTAAAATTAGCCTTGTACCTTACAGCTCTGCATCTGGATATCTGATACATGCGAGGTTGGGTGGAGCAAAGTAAAACAACTAGTTTATTACATCTTGTAGACGTAAATAGGGAAATTCAGTAAAAATAGCTGAAACCACATTTGTGTTTCATAAGCAAGCTCCCTGCTATGATCCTTTGCGTCACAGAGATACATAGCACTTATAGAATCAGATTTATTCCTGAACTTTATCATGCTTAAGAATCACTGCTTACTTTACTAGCGAAAGTGCAGACTATCACGTAACATTTCTTGCAAAGGCTTGCATTTTTTAAACTTGTGATTTCCTCACTAGCTTAAAATGCTTCTTGCAAGTGCTATTGTTCAAAGCAACTTCACATGGAGAAATCTATTTTAAAGCATTTGTTAATTGAACATCAGTAAAGTGTACAGCAAGACAAAAATGAAGTCATTGCTCGTTTTTAAATTATTTATGTAATATTCAATGGTGAGGGAAATTTCGCAGAGCTCTGTTTCTTTTCTCAATTTTATTCCAACAGCTTGGTGCACTTATTAATTCTTATGGCTTTCATTATTTAAAAGAATATGATATACAGTTCTCTATTTCCTTTTCTGGGGTATTTTTCATCTTCTCTGAGTAATTTCTCCATCTGGATGCATATTCACCCTTTGTCATGAATCACAGATAAAGCAGAAATTGTCGTCCCATTTGTGGTCTTTGTGCGTTTCAATAACTGGTTAAGCCCCAGCCGTGCAAGTTATTTTATGTGGACATACTCCAGAACCAAAGCAGTAAATAGGGAATTAGCAGCGCTAACACAAAAATTAGGATAAGCATTCTTTTTTCCCTGTGGTTAGGCATGCTTATGTGGGTGATTTTTAATGTTTTTTTTCAATCAGGATCTGGTATAGCTGAAACTTGGATGTATGATCTGGTTTTGCTTCAGGTTATATGATAATGGAAACTTTCTTCAGAAGCTAGAGTTGTCTTCTTTAACCATACTGAAGTTTTGTTTATGATCATATTGCACGCGTGACTTTTAGCAAAGTATTCTTTTTTGTGGTTAGCATTTTCTTATGTGATTTTAGGTTTTAAAATGTCTCCCGTAGTCTCCTGTTATCATACAGTGCATAGTTAGTGCAAAGTTTTATGCTTGGCTCATAGAGCAATTCATCTCAAAATTACATGTTATTTGCTTAATTTGGTATTTCTATTTACACTAACTCTAAATACCCACTTGGATCTTATGATCAGCTTCCAATTTATTTCTACTGTAACATCCGGACTGTTGCTATTTATGTCTTTCTAGCTTTTCCAGTGTGTTCATTCTAGTGAAAGCATCCATCTCATCACAGCTGCCTTGCGGATTCACATTCAGAATAATACAAGTGCTAAAAATATTTTAAGTCATGAGTTTTTGCTCATGTGAGAGAGACCTGAATGTTGCAGATCTCAGTTTTCAGGCTTCTGTATCACTAGGGGAATCCAGAGTCTTGAGTGACTCTAGGCACAGCAGCTCTAGGCACAAGCTGACAAGGCACTTCCTCAACATCAAAGAGTCCGTGTGTTGATATGTTTGTGGACAAGGTGAGGACAGACCAGTCCCAAACCTGCTGCCTGCTTTGCTGCCTCTACCAAAGTCCCATAGGGCAAAATGTATTGCTTTTGCTGGGGGGGGGGGGAACTTGAAAATGCAGGGCCTCCTACAAAGCCCCATAGGGGAAAATTTTTTGCTTTGGGGGGGGGGGGGGGAACTTGAACATGCAGGGCAGCAGCACCTGCTCAGGAGCAGGCCTGGAGGCACTGCTTGCTGGCTGCAGTAAGACCGTGCTGATCCTACACTCCTCCATGTAATTTTACATTCTGACTTCTCCCGGTTTCTTCTGTGGCAAGACAGCTCTGGCCTGTCCCTCATCTTTCCGACAGTAAAATTCAGTTTTGCCTATATTGTCAAGATGGCAGCTCTGTCTTTGAGACAGGTATATAGACTATCCTTCTGCAAATCATAAGGAGAACTAAGCTCCCAAGAAGACGATTCACAAAAACAAACATGTCCGTATACAAACAAAAATTAATCTCTACAACTTAGAGGAGTGCTTTTATTATTGACGTAGCAAGTAAAAAGGAAATATCCTTGTTTTCTCTAACAGTTTGGCCAAGGTTGAAAGAATGGGAGAACAAATGCATGATATTATGGCATGGAACAAAAGAAGCTTTAAAATACCTTTTCAGGAACAGATGATAAAACGTTTAGGGTGGTCTCTGAAAAAAATATAAATCCTTCCAAATAGGAAACACTACAGCTAAAACTTTCAAAGCAGGACTTAGAAGTGTGTTTCTTGCTAAAATCAGTGGGAGCTGTGCATATGCATCCATAATGGCTTTGAAATCTCAGCCTTATATTCCTTATCAGTTTTTTCCCTCATCAGGTATGTAGGAAGGAAAACATTTTCTGTAACTGAAAACACAAGTAGTTGTCTGTCCAGAATTACTGGAAACCATGCCAAGTTGTCTTAAGTGCTAAGCAGGCTATATGGTACACACTAATTCATTTAAGAACGAGTGAAAAATGCTTAAAGCCTTGTAAAGGAAATTAGAGGGCACAAGTGTTAGGCTTTTATATGTTCATACAAAAATGCAGGAGGTTCCTAGCACATTGTAAAATGAAGGAACAAGGAAGGCCAAAGTCTTTAACCATCTAAAACAATCTAATCATCCTCTGGAAATGCTCTGTTTGGGGTGACTATGTTAACTGAAAATGGAGTTATTAAATAAAGTCTGGCTGATAAATCTCCTGAGTACTTCTAACTTATTTGTAATATCATTGAGGATGAGTAGTATAACTGGTGTCTCAAGTCTAAAAGCTATGACATTCAGGGTAAGGTAATTGAAGCCTGCCATTCCAAAGCCCTGGGTCCATGTTCAGATATTATCAATGCAAATTTCACAGTCAACAATTTGCATCAAGATAAAAATTAATTCTTCTCTTGGCTGCTTTGGGATCGATCCATGAGAGAGCATGGGAAGAAATAATAATAGATCTGTAAGTGACTATGTATCAACCATGACTTTAAGACAAGGGTGTAAAATAAACAGAAAAAACCCTGTTCTCTCCCACAGTCAGCTTTCACACCAGAGAATACCAGTGAAGACTAATAGACTTTCTGTCTCACAAAAGCATACAAAAATGCAGTTACAGACAGGACAAGAGCTATATTAAAGACCCCTAATCGACAGCAGTCCAATTCCAGCAGCCCCTATTAAGCGCAGACTACCAGTTTAAGAATCACAACTTATTCCAGCTCTGTGAGAACTCAAAGAGAAAAAGAGTGGATTCTGATTACACCAAATACCTAAATGGTTTAGTATTTTTATAGTTAAAATTATGGTATGCATTGTCCTTAGTAGCTGACTGGAAGACCGAGCAGACTATAAGTAAAGACATAATGAACTTCTCCAATTACTTATTTTTGCTTTCAGAATATTTTAAGATACCTTAAGACATAGACCCAGGAAAAAACACAATAGTAATTCTGGTTTGAGGTGAAAATGACATATGAATACTTTGCCTCTGAAAGAATAGATAACAGAATTCTGACACAGATAAAAGACACATTTTTTGCTGTGTACTCCATCCCTTCTATGAATCTCTCGGAACAACCGACCAGAGGTTAAGCATCTAAACAAAGAAAAGCTGCAGCTGTACAAGGAACTGTATCACCTCCAACTTTGGGGGGTTTACTTTTTCTAAACGTCATCAATTACAGATTCATTTGCAAGTATTTGCTCTTCTTTAAGTCATCTTATGTTAAGCTAGTCCCCTGCAATAGCTGGCTGAATTAAAACAGACTAAGAGCTGAGTGCCCCTTGCATACCTGAAGGACAGTCATTCATCTCATCACCATTTCTGCTAACCATCTTTCTCCAAGCACAGGAGAGCACAGAACTTTGAAGCTGGCACTCATGAAGTCACTGAAAACATGACTCAAAACCTGAAAATTCTCTAGGACACAGAAAACTGAAGCCACTCAAAATTTACTGCACATATTCCTGGCACATTGCTTCACAATGAGAATAAAGCAAATTCAAACTCAACAAATAGACCAAAATGATTCAGCATGGTTGCTTGATTTTAATTTAACAAATTAGTCAATACAGTCTCTGTACTAAGCTTGTGTTCCAACCTAAAAAGCCTTAACATTACCACATTTTGCCAGGTCTGCTTGTAAAAACTATTTTCTATTAACAGAGCTAAAAATGCTGCAGTAGGGAACAATCTAATACTTTCGGCATTGGAAAAAATTATAATCATACTCTTCAAAAATTCCTTCCAGCTAGTTTTTCTGGTAGGCATCCCCATAGGTTTTTCATCATATGTCTTGTTATTATGGAGAAGAAAGACCAGCTTCTGCAGTACCCACGAAGGTCCCTAAAGCCTACTGACCAACCTGGATATCAATGACTAACTCTAATAAGGATCTTGGGCATTAGACCACTGACAGTTTAATTCTTCATTCTTAGAATTATCATTACTGACTATTGTTAGTTTATATATATTAAACTGATGGTGTATAATCTAAATATTTTATGAGTATTTAAAATAGTCTTTTTACTCATGATTCAAAATATTACTTATTGCTCTGTATTTCTAGCATACCATTAAATTAGTGCATCCACTGTGCTTCTGCACAGAAAGTTTAGAAAATGTAACTCTCCGAATGGTTTGTTTTCTGCACTGTTTATCACCAAGATAGATAATTTGAATATAAATTTGTTTTCTAAGCATGAAACACAAGGCAGCCTGCAGTCATCATGACTACTCATCAGTCTCTTCAGAATAACCCTTCTGGGAGGCAGTTCAGTGTCTTCACTTTATTTAATGCTCTAGTTTCTCTTTGGACAACAGCAAATAAAGGCTCCAATTATAGAATTGTTTGTTGCGTAGACAACTTGTTCCTGAAGGTCTCAATTCTACAAAGCACAAGGAGTTTTACAGTTCCAAAGCCACCAAAATACTTAAACACCACTTAAATCCTACTAAATGGTTTAACTTTAAGCAACTAAGCCTGCTGATTTCAGTGAGATCATTGGCATAACTATATCTTAAGCTAGCATATGGCAAATCTTTCTGATTCAGGAAAGTGCCAACGCACGCGTCTAGTTTTGCATTTGATCAGGAAAGCTCCCTAGCCTGAGGTTAAGCAAAAGATTTCCATAGCAGTGAATATCCATGAAAGAACACATGGGTTTTGCTACCAAGAAGACATAAAATATAATACAGAGACAAAAGGCATCATATATGGTTACTAGCTCAGTGAGCTATCCTCCTTTCCATATATTCCAAATGTAAAATGATATATTAACGCATAGTTGCAACTCAGCATAGTTAAAAGTGGATTTGAATTACCTCTGGCTGTTCTCTCCCTCTTGCTCACATTCACAGACAAAAGCCAATTGATGCAACTGCTTTTCCTTAGAACCTTGCAGCTCTTTTATTACGTTGAGTTTCTTTGTAAGGCAGCAACTTTTGTGAATTAACTGCAAAAGACCCACCAGCTGATCTCAATTTGAGGACAAGCTGAACTACAGGTGTGTAACAAAAACTTTCGGAGCTACATGAGGGTGTTGTCAGGAGCTGCTTTAAGGTATGGCTCTCACAGAAAGCTTGCAAGTACCTCAAGAGATCATTTGGTTGTCCCGAGGCAAAATTAACTCTAATCGCATCATTCTTGACTAATGCATGTTCAACCTGTTCTTAAAGACCTCCAGGTCTCCAAGACTTTGCTCCTTCTCCTCTCTAGGCAATCCAGTGCTGTGCTTCACTATCCCTCTTCTTTGAATATCTTAGATGTCTGAGATAACTCTCCCTTGCTTTAATACATGCTATTAAAATAGAAAAAAAATCCTGCTGAATAGAAGCCTGCAGCAGATATGAAGAGGAATTTATTCCTTGCTTCTTTACATTCTTCATACATTTGAAAGCTTCATTGTATCTTCCCATAATCTTTACTTCTCCAAACTGAACAGACCTAATTCCTTTCCACTTTCTTCTTAGACCATGTTTCCTAGGTCTCTGTTTATTACTTCAGCCACTTATTTAGGCTCTGATGGCAAAACCAGCAATTTTTCTGAATATGATTGCAAAGCACTTTGAAAAAAAAATCATTTGTGTAACTATATGCAAACTAAAATTGTATTTAGCTCTGATGCAACTATCACTCCCTATGGATCCAAGATTTAGACTACTTTTTGCAGATGAAAAACCTTACTGGATTTTGTGCACTCTCAGAAGAATCTGTTACTGGTTCCACTGCACTCAAAGACTTGGTTAGAGGAAAAACAACAGAAGCGGAAAGCTTTGGCTAAATAAGAATAATATCTCAAAACACCCAATATTTTAATGAAAGAAACTGAATATCCACACATTTGCACTTCTGTACAATTTTTGTGATATATATATAATTTTAAGCTGTTTACAAATAACATTTAATGCTTCAAATATTACATAATGTTGATATAATATTTCTAGCAGAAATAAATATATTGCACTTAAAAAGAAACTTTTCAT
This sequence comes from Mesitornis unicolor, assembly GCF_000695765.1. Taxonomy (NCBI): domain Eukaryota; kingdom Metazoa; phylum Chordata; class Aves; order Mesitornithiformes; family Mesitornithidae; genus Mesitornis; species Mesitornis unicolor. The sequence goes on from NW_010196235.1 coordinate 17,381, forward strand.
TAGATGTTGATTCATAGTTTATGTTCATAACTTCTTTTTCCATAAAAAGATTTCCCCCTGCCCCCACCCCATACACACAGACACACACTTCAATACATGGTGAATGTGCTCACGCAATGCATTATAAACAACAAAGTCAACACAGCAAACAGCAGAACTGTGGTACATTCTGTTAAAGAGGTTACATCCAGTTTTTTACCGTCCTTGTTTTGAAACCAAATCTTTCCTCATGTTTCTGAAGGTACAATTAAGGAAAAAAAAAAAAGAAAAGAAAAGATTGTTTAAATGTGCTAAAGGTAAAATACAGCAAACTGTATTTTTTGTCCTTAAACTATCATAAAAAGTAACTTCAGAGTTTACTTAAATCACTGCTTAGTTGTCTTTTAAAAAGAAAAAATAAAGAAAAAGAAGTTGTCATTTTATAAACTAGAGACTATATGCAAGAACAGTTTATTCCAGAGTAGTACATAAATCCTCTGGCCAACAAGTAAGCAGTTAGTAAAGAAACCATATCTCCTGCAGCAGAAAATGCTCTGTAAGGAACAGTGTAAGGAATAGTGAGAATAAGATCTCACCAAAACTAAAATTAATCTTGCAGTGAGTCAATGTTGTCCCTCTGCAGATGGTAAGTGCTGTAGCCACAGCTCCCTCTCAGATAAGGAGCCCTAAGTGTTACACTGATCTTACTGTTGCTTTTACCCCTTATCTAGGGGTAAACTACCACAATTTATATTAACTTAAAGTTTTGGAAAGCTCCCCAAGTTTTTGCAGTATTTTTCACTGGTATTTCTGTTTCCCTATAGTACACACACAAAGAGGATGTTGTGCATAATCAAGTTACCAGCCCAAATGTTTCCAGTTTAGAAGTGATTCATTTTCAAATTCTTATTAATGTTTGCTGGATGTCAGAAATGGCAGTATCTTCTGATGTGTACATGGTCATGCAGTGTCCCAGCCTCCATAGATAAAGCCTTCTGGGAGAGAATTTGCAACTGCCTTTTGCAGATTGTACTACCAAGTACGTTAGCTATCATACAACTTACATCTTTGAACTTATGCTTCATTTGGAGCATTTCCATTAGAAACTCTGTACCTTTATCCACTTAGTCTATGCCTGTTTGTCAGTTTATACCTAGAAGAATACCACTGAAAGCCAGTGGCATTGAATTTCTATCTTTGACAGTGTCTCAGGCCATATAAAGCAATACTGCAATCCAAACAACCAAATTTAAAGTCATTTTTATGTCTAGTTTCTCTCAGGGTTTCAAAAGCAGAAGAGAAAAAAAATTATACAAATGCACCTAAGTCAGCTGTGTTTTTGCTTGGGATGCTTTTGTTGGATTAAAGACCTGAGACTGTTGACTATGGATAAAAGGGTAATCCAGAAAACACCCAAAAGTACTTGTAACACTTAAAAGGATAATCTTATCCTCTTTGAAAAGCATTTTCAGGCATGTTCTCTCCACCCTGAAAAAAACACCTCACCAACAAAAACCAGCGCCAGTTTGCTCAGCCAAGAGAGCTCGTAAAGGTGAAGAGCACTTCTCATGGGATATAAAATGTGAATTATATTGGAAAATAAACTCTAGATTATGTTTGGCATTCCTAGACCATATACCAGCAACAGATGTTCTGTCCTGAAAATGATATAATTTTGACAGCATTACAGCAACTCCTTAAATAAATTACTGAGTTATTGTCAAAGTAGTACTGATAATTTTTTTTTTTTTTTAGGAAATACAATTTAACTCTAACCAATTAATTGCAAATTTGCATTATTTTTCTTCTAGCTGTGAAATCAAATTGTAGTTGGGTTTTAGTCTTTTCTGTAGAGTTCCTGTATTGTTGCTGTTGCTGCAGTCACTGTTCTTAACTGTTAGACTTAATTTTTAGATGAGAATGTTGAATGAAATTCCACCTCCACTACAGTCAAGAAATTTGCAGCTAACTTCAGTGGGGCAGGAATTCTGTCCCTGGAATCACACTCATGCTGCCACTTGCCCACAGGAAGGTGAGAGGGACAGGAAGAAGAAACCTTGTGAGGCAGCAAGATCTCTTCATTGGGCATCCTGTGGTCTCTTTGAACTTAATCCCTTCAACCTCAACTATACGCAACAGGTTTTGGAGATAGGGTTGTGGGGGCAAAGAAGAGGAGGTGAGAACTGGACATACCTATTGACATTATTCCTGGGGAAGGCTCTCACAAGTTGACTTTGTTCCCTTGCTTGGGATCTGCCTGTGATTCTGCATTCGTGAGAAACCCAGTGGGTTTCTGATGCAGAGAAATTAAAACATCAGAGAGCTGAGAGAAGCACAGGAATGATGAGTCTTCATGACTGGGAAAATCAAGCTGTGGATTTTGACAGATTGTTCTCCATTATCTACAATATGAAACTCATCACAGAAAACCTGGATGAGAAGTTTGCCTTATGTTTTTATAAGGGACAGTCTACTGATGTGATTCATATCTGAAAAAAAAATTTATTCATAGGGAAAAGTACTTGTCATTAATTTAATATTTTTTGTAAATGATGTTGTCAAAAATCCAGTTTCACTCTCTAGGAAAGCGTGGAGAATCTTCTCTGAAACAGTATCAGGGGCATTTCTGCATGCCAAATATTGGTGTTTTCAGAATGATGACTGGGACAGGGCTAAAGAAATTGTACAGCTTATTTCTCTGAATTTGCTTCATGAAGGAAGGACAGGTCAATGTATGAGCAGGCATTATGTGACTTGTAAAGCATGCCCAAATCAGCCTGTCTGTTCCAAACTTATTTCGGAATTCATGTGAAAGCTGCCTCCTTTCTTGCCCCTTTCCTGATGGAAGTATCAGCATTAAAGCTACTGACTTGAATTCTGAGCCTAACCATATCCCCTGAAACTCCAGATAAGTTAATGGAGCTGCAGAGGGAAACAGATAGAAGAAATAATAGAATTTTGCCAAAGGCTTTTGTGCATGCCATCATAGGACCTTCGTACAACTCTGACAGAAGTCAAGAAACTGAAGGAGAGGGATTAAAATTTTTTTCCAAATCTCCACTGAAATTCTTGTTTGTATGGAATCATATGTACCTGAAGAGTTATGTTGCTGTGGGTCCAGTATCATCTAATTTCCTAAGAAACAGTGGGTTTATATCAAAACAGGTCATAAGTAGACACAACCTTGCAACATGGACCTTTCAGTTGAATCTGATAGCCTGGAGCAAAATCTAGTAACTTGATATATCAAGCCAAATTCAGTGTCTGATTCTAAGCCATTTAAATACCACAGAGCTCAGCTTATTATATTGGTTTATGTAACTCCTTTTAGTAGCTCTGAACCCAGAAACTGCAACTAGGAGTTCATTTTCATTCACATATAGAGCACAGAAGTTGCAAGTTGCCTCAGGTCATTTTTTATCACCAGGTCCAACAGTGAGTAAAGGGAAATTACGATGATACTGCAGCTAGCTGAGGTGATTGAAATGGCCAATTTGGCAGGATTTTAAATTCAGCTACTGAGAAACACATAAAGATGCCCCTTATCTGTGGGATGCAAGTACTGGCAAACTGGGAAAAGTCTGGGAGTTTGTCATTGCTCTGTGTGATTGGGCACGTAAGACGAGGCAGTGGGACAAAAAAGAGTGTATGACTTGCCTTGCACTTCACAAAGGTGGGAGGTAGGTGACTCAGTGCACTGCACTCGGCTTCTTACCATATGATACCTACACACACTGAGCAAAAGTAGAGAACAGTGGCCAAAAAAAACTCTGTTTTCTACTCTGTGTTCCAGCTCTACAGAGATTGGATTGCTAGTTCTTTTTTATCCATAGATGTGTTATCGTCTCTAACTTGGATGCAACTCTACAGAGAAACTCTGTGTTGACTTCTTATTTACAGTGAAATCCCAGCTCCCGCCATACAGAAAACCAGCATCGCACTGGTACTCTTTGCAGCAGTGCAAAGGGTTCATGCTAGCTCTCTGCAGAGAGGTCATTTTTTCTTATCTCTCTACAGTTCCTCTGTCGCATCAGACATAACAAACTAGAAAAAGTGGACAGTACTGTGAAAAAGAACCCTAATTACTAACTGAAAAAAGTCAGATATGAATTTAAAAAAATTTACATGTGAAGTTCTGCACTAATATTTCCCAAGGAAATTCCACCATTCCACTGGGACATGGAAAAACAGACAGCATCACTCTCATTTTCCTGGCCAAAGCAGTTGTATAATAACAGTCATGACCAAACCCAAGAAAATGAGAACAACTACAAGGATACTGCAACACCACTCATCTTATCCCAGTCCATTGATTATAGTTTGATCTAGAGATTCTATAGACTGATCTATCCTGAAATTCAGTTACTTTGGTACGTATTTGTAGCTTGAAACAGGTCTTCAATGGCAAGCACAGCAGCAAACAAACACTGATTTATAGATCTGATATCTTGGATTTCTAAGTTTAAGTAACAGATTTTCCCAGATCAACATTTTCCTTCATCGTACCTTAACAGACAGTTAAATTGCCCCTCCTAGGATATAAGACAAACTTCTTTTTAAACTGAAGGACAGAATACATCATTACCGCTACAGTCCTGTAACACAGTTCTTCTTTGGAACTGACAAGTGTTTTGTGAAAGAAACAGAGAAAGAGAGAAATTAAAAAAGACTTAATAATTTTCTCTTTGGGATTATAGTGGCAACTAAGAAATACTGTGTTTGGTGAATAGAAGTCAGTCTTTTAAAAAAGGGCAGTGGCCTTCTCCACTTTGTCCCATTCCCAGCAAATGTGGGTTAAAATAGCCTAAAACATGCTCTAAGTTATAGCAATACATTTTTTTCTGTTTAGATGCTCATCAGTAACAAGAAGAGATGAAAATGAGTAAGAGTATTGCCTTTTTCAGAATCTTCTAGCATATGAAAAAAGACCTATACAGAGTTATTTTGTACACTGCTGCATAAAAGTAATCTCTTTCCATTAGGTATAATGCACCTTTGGAACAAGCTGCACGCAACCAAAAATCCTGGGAACTTTGGGATCCATTTTGGCTGTGTTACACATAGATCTGTGAGCAGCTCCAAGCTGCATGCTCTTTTCTTGTGATCCCTCAACAGAGGAATCTATATCCATAATGCATTTTCTTAGCTGGTTTTTTACGAGTTCAGCACTCCCGCCACAGGCCTTTCAGGAAGGTCCCTTGTATTTGTCATACCAAAGTTGAACATTTAAAATTTTGTGTTTCTCTTGTTTTATGTCAGTCATACAAACGGCGTCATCACTGCAGAGGAGTGACGCAGTCCCTGGATAGCTGCATAAGGACCCTGCTGAAAATAATGGTGGTACCTAGGCATGTGGAAGGAAGGGAAAGTGGGGCCACTACCTTGCATGGAGGTGGCTATAGCAGAGGGTGTAAGAGGCATTCCCAGGCGGCTGTACGGAGGCAGAGATCCTTGGATTGGGTGAGGAATGGGTGTAGCTATGGATGCAGTGCTGGTACCCAGGGCACTCAAAGACTGTGGATGCTGAAATCCAGGAAAACTGGTTGAGGAGGAAACCCAGGAGCTGAGGGACAGGTTATCAGATGTTGTAAAGGCTGACCCTGCAAGCAAAGAGAGAGAATGCCTGATATTTGCACTGCAACACACAAAGCTAGTAAAACAGCAAAAAAGGGAGAAAGAGTCTTTCACAGCAAGGCTAATTTTAATGACAAGTTGTCATTGGAAATACTTCCAATGTGATCACTAAAGAATGAAGAATCTACTCTGACATGGAACCTCACTGCATTACATCCCTTTTTTGAAGACATGCTTGTAGCTCTTTACATCAGATCCTCCGTAGAACTGGTTTTTTTTTCCTAAAATTTCAGTCTGGCAATAATGCAGAAAAATGTAATTTGCACTACAAGTTTTCCTTTTTTTTTTTAATTTTTTTTTAACCTCAGTAAAACGTGTCAACACTGTGTGTTTCACTCAACATAACTTTTTCCAAAATATAGAACAAAAAATTCTGAAGTGTGAAAACATTTGTTATTTTTCCAACTGTGTCAGTACTGTAAGAAACAACACTAATGCTAAATCGTAGTAAGGGGTGTGGGGTTTTAAGTGAAATGCACAAAAAATATTAAAAACTTGTTCCCAGGGTAAGTATCTACTTTTGATCAAACAGAAGTGGTTTCTTTAGTATTCTTTTAATCTGAAAAGTCCCAAAAATACTTTTTACAAATCATCCACCTCTTTAAAATACTTTCTCTCTTAAGACTGCAAAATCAGAAAAAAGGAAAAAAATTGTATTTTTAAATTAGAACTAATTAGTTATTTTATTTTGACAGTGAATTTTTTGGGAAATCAATGAATAATTTGTTTTTATAATTATATATGACCATTTTTTAATAATCTAGTAATGATGTTGCCCTTCACTTCTGCAGTTCCTCTATGCATCTGATCGTCTGATTTCTAGAAATGGGGAATACAATAAAATTGTATAAATACACTCTTATTTTTTATTCCTATTCAAATAATGATTCAACTCATGTCCCTTCTGTATTCTCTTTCTTGTACAATTTAGTCCATTGAGGAAATGTTTCTTAACTCTAAGAAATAAATTTACTGGCACGAATATTTGGCAAAATGTAATTTCAAGCCTCTATTGCAAAACATTCTGAAAGAACAAATTTTACAAGAGGTATTAGTTTCATAAATCTGATTATAGAAGATAGGTTCATCCAAATTGTGAAAAGAAAACATATGATCACATCTATCTGTCCAAGTAAGCTTATTGGAACATGTATACTGACCAGTCATAGCCACATACTTAGAGACAAACATGAGCAAACAATAGAAAGAAAAATGCAAATTGTTATTTTTAAAAAATCATTATTCTCTTTAGGAATATATTCTCAAATTGGAAAGACTGTTACTCTTGATTAATTCCTCCTCTGCTTAATGAGACAAGTAAAATGTCCCAGTGACAGGAAAAAGAAATTGTGTCAATGGACTTGAACCAAATCCTGACCCCTCCACTAAACCAAACCCTAACAGCTGGGAAATTAGAACCCAGAGCCAAACTATAAGGATAACACCAGATACACAGACCAGAGCAAAACCCTTTACAAATCTGGGGATATCTGAGCATCATTGCATTACAGGGAAAGTAGGATGCAAATCTGGATTTGATGAGAAGGTTTACATTTGGCTCTGGTCCGTGTGGCTACTATGAATCCTCTGTGTGTGGATGGTGGAGCACAGGCACCCAGACGTAACAAATTAAAGAGTTTTAATTGGATTTATATATTTCATATCCATTAATTCCTTAGGAAACAGACTTCTTGTGATAAATATACTACTGAAGGCTAGCCACTTCCATCTTTAGATGGCTGAAATTGGCTGAGATGAGAATGCTCTGGATGTAATTAGAAATAAATAGCAGTGATAGACTTTATTTATTCTACACAGAACAAAGTATGCAATTCGTTCTCATGAGAAACTTCCGTAAGGGTCTTTTCCTTCTCCAACTGCAATGGTCTCTAATTGAAAGAGTACTCCAAAAAACCCTCACATATCACATTTACCAGCACCCAGGAAACGTGTTCTAGTACTTCTGAGTCAGTCAAGGCCATAGAGAGCTTATAACACACACTACCCAGCAGCGTGTATGTATTTGACTGTCAACTTTCATCTGTTGACACCCCTTAATTTTGCATGCAAGGTAGTTTTCAAATGCATCAAAAGAAATAAAAATTTCTGTGGAGTTTCAATAAGATCATTACTTCTCTCCTCATATCTTGGATTTCCTTATTTAAGAACACCAGCCCTAAACAAGAGAGTGAGGGCAGTACAAGTAATCATCTGCAAGAGCAGTGAGTTTTACCCTCTGTGCATGCCTCTGGTTGCCTAAAACCATCATGCCCTATGCCAGCATATGGCTCCCAGGTTAGAAAAACGTTGGCTGTCACACCTCATCTCTCTCACTTACTCCTTTGCCATACTGCAAGCAAATGCAAAACTGTATCCTGTATATATCATACATTAAATTAATTTTAGTAAACTATTCTTTCCTCCTATGACACCTTCCTAGAAATACTGTTCAGAAAAGAAAATCTCTAAGGGACAATTCTCATACTGAGCTTCCCCTTGCTGACTTTACCGTTCCCAAAGGAGGACATTGCATCAGGGAGAAATGTCATTCTTGGAGAGAAGGTGCCTTGCTCTGAGCTCTTCTGGCAAGGGAAAATTTAATGCTGTCTTCAACAATAACTGGCCAAGGATTTAAGCTGACATGAAGTGAGGTAATCCCCCCAGAAGTATGTGAAAGGATGGCATCGCACCAGCTGAGGAGTCGCTCCAGAAACTCCGCAGAAACTCCGCAGTTAAAGGAACTGCTCTTATAGACATATGTATGAACAAGCCCACCTAATAACATTTTGTTGAAGAGCAACTTGTGGTTAAAAATAAGTGTGTTTTCCCTGCACAATTCCAAAGAGCTTATGACCAGAAATAATGCTCTTATCTTAGCAATAGTGTATGAAGTTAGAGGACAAGACAAGGGCACTGCCAGTCAGAAAGCAGATAGAACTGCTTTACCTCAAGTGGCTGTTGCATATCAGGCCGGTCACGGAGTGAACATACAGAGTATAACGCAACACAAGTTTTTGCTAGTCAGCAATCCCACAGGATGGGTTTGAGATCTATTTCTAGTGGCAAATTATGGCAGATGCAATTTGTCCAACGAGTAACACCAGAAAGAACAATTATGCCTTGCTACTACTTTTGTGACTGCTGAAGTAGACAAACCATTTGACAAAGCATTTGAGGTAAATAGCCCAAGCAGGAAAGGCACCTTTTGGACACCTAAAAGGTAACAATTCAACAGCAATTTTCTAGGGAGCTATAAACTTTTCTTCCTGTTGAAGTAAAGAAAGTTAACCACAGGCTGGTTGAAGATGGTCAGAAGCAATCCCTCTGTTTGCAGGCGGCCAGAGGGGCAGCAGATGGTACATCAACACGGTACTTTACAAATGGTGCTGAGCCCCAGCTAGTAAGTCATGCCAAGGGATGGGGAGTGTTACCACACTAATGAAGTTGCCTGTTTTTCAGCCATCGTGAAGAGGAAACTGTTCTGCTGGCAAAGGCTGTATAGACATCTCTAGAGCTGCCTCCTGAACTAGCCACCCACACCAGTGCCATGGGCATATCAGATGTCCAGAAAAGCCAGGAGGTAACAAGTATTCTTCATTATAGCACTTCATGGCAGTGAGACACACCAGAGAAATGCTTCAGAGTAATACAGTACTGGCCGTGGTCCTCCTTTTCTCAAGCATAGCTAGGACACCAGTTTACCTCCTGAGCACATTTGCCTACCTCTGCTTTGTGTTGCCTGGCTGTCATCTCCTAGATCATCTTCTCCTCCATAGGTTCGAATGGGGGATCGGGCATAGGAATGCTTTTGGATAAGGCTCTCCACACTTTCTCTGTGAAATGAAACAAAATACTGTATCAATAACATCCTAAACAGCATTCTAATTCATTAGGTTCAATACAGTGTACATGCTTCCTTTTCTCTGCCCAGATCACAGCTTTCTCACACAGATGCTTCAAAATTATTTAATAAAGGACTACTTCATAGCATGTTGCTGGAAATGCCCTGCAGTGTTTTAACATTGCTGATCACCTCTTACCTGCATGGTACTGCTTCTTCAGCAGATGAATTAGAGTGAACTTCCCACTGTGTTTCCAGTATGTGGTGTCAGATAGGGAATATAAGACCAGAACTCTCCACAAATTTGAAAATGCTGGGGTTATTTGTGCTGAGTGGGCACTCTGGGTTCAAAAAGTCACCATGGTCCTTTCAAACAAGTTTTCCCATCAGACATGACCACCTCATCTGGTGCTCTCCCACTTTTCTGAAATCAGGAGCAAGAGATAGATGTGGCCAGAGACAGCTCAGCTGTAACCATGCTCTCTCAGCATCAGAGTCGAGGCCAGTTTGCAGCAGGAAGTCCACAGATACTAACGATCTCATGCCACATCTATTCTGGGAGGTTAGACATGTCTGCCAGGCCCCCGCCTCACTGGTGGCACCAAGCATTGGAGTCACTCAAACAGTTTTTAAATAGGAGGACATATCTGCATGATAAGCCATAGCAGTTTGCAAGGAAGATCCAACCTTACACATTCCCAGCGTGTTACCATGTAAGTAGGTGGCATTATACCAAAGATGAATATGACCTGGGCACATTTCCGAAGTGGCTTTGACCTTCTGTTCCCATTTAAGAAATCTAGGTAGCAGTACCTGTTTAAATCTGAGGTTCCATGAAGGTTTTGTCTGAATTTACCACGTTCATACTTGCTAATGCCCTTTGCTCAGAGAGCATGGCTACTGCATAAATTCCAGGGAAAAATATTTCCCAAGTAACATGATAAATCACAATAGCACATGTTTTCCTTTCCTACAGAAAACCCATTATGGTCATTTTGTCCTTGGTCTCTCACTGGTATCATTACTTATGCTAGTCTCTTCAGAAAAAAAAATAAATAAAAAGGGGATCTTATCAAAGTGATTCACTTGTGTCAGGACTGGAAGTGGACTGAAAGCAATGGCACTTCCTACATAGAGAATGATATAATTGAATTACTGCCTTTTAAGTGATTGAAAGCAGTAGGCATATTGGGGCTATCTTGAAGAAGATTTTACAAAGAAAAAGACAGATGGCATTGTTCACATTATGTGCTGAATGCCTCCTGAATTTTTTTTAAAGCAGAATGTGAAATGCAAAGAATTTCACTTAAACAAAAAACTATCTCAGATGAGCACAGAATAATGAATTAGACCAGCATTGTCTGAGTGATTTAGATACCAGTCAAACATATTCATAACGAAAGAATTACTAATCTTTAAAGGTCTGAAAAATAAATGTGATTCAGATGATTGTCTGTATTGTTTCTATTGACTTTATTTCTAGCAAAGGTCTACTCATAATGACAGACATTATAGCATGTAATAATATCCTGATGCAACAGAAACAATGCAGGCTCTAGTTTTAGTGCAGTGGGCCAAATTCATCTCTAAAACATTGGATCCAATGGTGGTTTGGGGATAAACTCACCCCAATAAATTTATATTTGGATTACCTACAGGGATTTAAAGCTAAATCAAATGCCCACAATTATTGCAGACTAAATTCTTTCCAGATGGGTTTGTATGCTAGACAGAGAACTCTATTATTCTATATGGTTGTCTTATTTTAAAGGAAAAAGAGATTTGACTTCTTAGTGAACCCTGAATCTGCAAAGTTTGAAACCAGGGAACTGTGCAGTAGGTTTATTTATTTATTTTTTATGTTGTAATGTTGCAGGTACTACGCTAAATGTTTTAAAATATTAATCTGATTCATTGACACAAGCAGCAAAGGTTTTTATTGTGGAGGGAATTGTCTAACAAGGAAACTTGGATCAGGGAAAGCTACTAATTTCACAAAAGAAGTTCCTTTTGTGCAGCTGGGATTTAATATTCAAAACTTGCTTAACCATATTGGTGGTATTACACTATAATCACAACACACCTACTGATTTCTCATTTTAGAGGTTGAGACTGCGATTTACATCATGAGTGTACAGCATTTTGATTGACACTAGAAGTTAGGCACCTGGCCCCCACAGCCTTCAGGTGGACACTCTTCTTTCCACATACAACACATGCTGCACATGCTCAAAACATATCAATGAAATGCAAAAGGCTCAGCAGG
>NW_010196235.1:29131-40168 GCF_000695765.1 Mesitornis unicolor
TGCAAAGTAAAATAGTGTGTTTTCTCCACGCATGAAGTGTATCTCTGAGCTATCCCACCAAGCGCTGTTTCTTCCACCTAGCAAAACAAAAGCTGAAGTCTGCACTCAGGTCTCCTCCATCCTGGACAAGTGACCTAACTTTTCAAAGGGAAGCAGTGGTGGCCTCTGCACCATGTTCAAATAGTCAATGCTCAGAGACCACTACCCAGAGATCAAGTTTCCTCAGAAAAGACAACTCATGTAATCTAGGGAAACGTGGAGTTTCCCACACAGGTTAGAAAGACGAGCCCAACCTCCTCCACCCTTTGAAGACAGTGGTGCATTAAGACCTGTGAAATCTAGTTCAAAATGCAGGAACAAAGCTGGCAATCTGCAACACAGGTTCCTACTTATACCCTTCTTTCAACTGGGGCTGAAAGGACCTAAATGTCAAAATCTTCCTGAAAATTTGGTTTATGGAAGTGTGAATTGTTTAGGATATCCAGAATATGGTGCTCTGTAGACTGGGGCAATAAATTTGTTAAAGTCCCAAAATACAATTATAATACTAAGAAGGAAAGACTCATTAATTTAAACCTATGGCTTTATAGTATGCGACATCTTCAGATACCTCAATGTGGTTCAAAGGATTTATGGAAATAATTTTATAAATTGCTGAACAATAAATCAACATTCGCCATTTCATTATTCTCCTCAATAAAAGAAATTAGGAAGTGAAGAGTATAGTGGATTTTTTTAGTGTTGTTTTAGGGTTTTTTTCAGAGCTGATCCACATCAAACTGGCTGAAGTGACTTCAAGTTTCTCAATGCTCAACTTCTGTTATTAAGTTTATGATCAAACAATTGTCACCTAATATTTGGACCTAATAATTTTTACCTTTTCACATATCTTAGAACTCCACAGTTTCTTCTATTAGGAATAGATTAGCAATAAACTTTGTTTTGAGAAATCACAAGCTACCAATTGGATAAAGGAAAGATGTCTTCTTTCTGTCAAATTCTTTTGTGTGGTCTACTAACAATTTTCAGTCTTCCAGACTGCTCTTCAACTCACAGTTATCTCATAAATACCCAGAGGAGAGGAAAAATACACACACAGACATAATGTATTACTATGATTAAGCTGTACAATGTGTACAACTGGATAATAGTAGCAAATGGCAGGCTGGAGAAGAGCAAGTTAGGGATTATCTTTTAAGAAAAACAAGAAGGAACTGTATGCCAAATTGAAAGGAAAAAAACCCCCAAAACAAAGCTTGTACTGGCTAGCATACCTGCAGAAAGGATGCTGTGGCAGCATAAAATTGAGAAGAGGTGATATGCAAAAGGAGCACAGACTGATGCCAACGAAGCACACCTTGAACCCAGCCCTGTCAATAAACCTCTGCTTCTCATGAACAAAGCATGTCTCTCCTTTGTGCAAGAAATAAAACAGCGGAGTTTGAACCAGGAATTGAAGGAAGAGTTGTGAGAATTTATCAATTACAAGGTTTTAAGATGTACTGAAAGCATCTTGTCATTCTGCAGATTTTAACCTCTCCAATTTCACTTTTGCCTCTGCCAGCAACTGATTTCAAAGGTAAACTTCCAGCTGGAGATGCTTGGTATCTTGCAGCTACAAGCTGAGTCTTTGGCCTTTTCTTAGTAATATGCCCTGTACGTAGAGAGTAGTCTCAGAGGATAAGAAGTAGATAGGAAGATCCTGATGCTGGTGATAAATGATTCACTAACACTTTACAGACTAAACCCAAAATCTTGCCATGGATATGAACTGGAAGATGGCAGAAAACAGAGCTGACTTGGGAAGCAGCTGAGGAGCAAGGACCTGCATAAAGATGCTCGCTTTCTTTTGCTGTCAACCTGGATTACAGAAATTCACTCAGGAGATGGTAAAGTCCTAGATTACTCTGAGCAGGACCTTTAATCAAGATGAAAGAACATTTCTTCTTTGTAGGTGGAAGCAGGCATCTCTTTGATGCTTCTTCATGCCATTTTTTCTGCTCCTGTTGCTGTTACTCTGCTTCAGCTTTGCATTCACAGCAGCCTGGTGATCTCCATGGCCCTGATTCTGAAGCACATCACCACAAACCCTGTAAAAGGGCTCACCTGGCCACAATGCACTGTCAGTGCTGATGCTGCTGCATGCCTGCATGCACCTGAAGATACAGATTTTCCTGAATTTGACAGAGAGCACACCTAGGGGATGGAGACAGGAAGCCTACCTTTGGGATGAGGAGACTTGAGGCAATATACTTGGTTTTAACAGAAAGTGTTAGAAAAGCTGATCCAGAACTAGAGGAACCAGACTTAGGTTTGTAACCATCTTAGACATTTACCATGTCTCCAAAGAGGATAATGTTGATGTAATAGGCAGCGACCCATTCCACTGGTTCAACCCCCTTTGAAGACAATTTACAAAAGCCAGATTGCAATGAGAAAGAGCAAATGGCAGAGCCAGGCACCACAGATTCGTATCCTATGCAAAAGTTACTGGCTCGGTTAGAAATGGCTGCAAGAGGTACAAATTTTAGAGCAGGGCTGAGCAACCTGTTAGTACTTTCTCTTTTCGCCCTTACTATCCAAGTGCCAGGTAAGCAAAAAGTTAAGGATATCCTCAGAATCTTATCATTAGTTTTGTCTTTTTCTTTGCAAGAAAGGCAATGTTAAAAGAAATAATAGAAGGAAAATAATAAAATTCAAAAACTGACAACCATGTTTTACTTGGCCGTTTGGTTCAACACAAAGAAAAATACAGAACAGGATATAAAGTGTATGAATTATCAGTTTGCAGCCTGAATGACTTCTTTAGTTCTGCATTTCAAAGGTTTCCTTTTTTTGTAGCTGCCAGTTAGTATGTTTGGAAGAAAGCCCAGATAACAGAAGACATCAGAAGTGAGGTGAGGTGAAGACAGATGGAATAAATGGGCTGAGAAGGCACAAAAATAAACCTGTCGGAAGTCACACTGTAGTAGAATTTTTTGTTTGTTTTTAAGGGAGAAGATGACCAATTTGTCCAAGATGCAAGTGTTAAAAACAAGTCTGAAAAAAGGGAAAAAAATACCAAAAAAACAACAACCCAAACAAAAAAAAAAACCAGCACAGCAGGAGGGGCAAATACATTTCCATAACAGCAATTAAGAGTGAACAACACTGTCAGAACCACAGTTCAGATATCTCTCAGCCTTCATATTCCTGTGGCTTTTAGTTGCTATTTTACACATCATAAACATACAGACGCAGATTAATTTGCTACATATACTTGCTTTTATACTGATAGATGAATGTTACAGGTTGACCATAGGAACTTAATTTAGCTCTGACATGGTACAGGCCAAATCCTGGACCAGAACAAAGTAGCTTCATTCCACTGCTTAGACTAAAACTGAACCAATTCTGACCAGGGAAGAACCAGAGCCTATCCAACTACATTGGCTCACGTAAACTGAATTTTAATTTGGACTGAAAGCTAATGCAGAGTCATCAAACAGTTTCATAAAAAGTCAAAACTACTAAGCAAGTGTTAGGCTGATGCAATACTCCAAGAATACATATGATTTTAAGAAAGAAGAGAAAAAGTAATTAAATTATGAAAAATCTAGGTTTTGATGATCACAGGAGAAAGAGCAAGTGTATCTCCAAAGTGGTGTCTACTGGCACCTTTGCAATAAGTATCTGGCTACTGATGGCAGTTCTGGAAGACCTATAATATGCATGGAGGTGACGTAGCCTGGCTGAAGCCGCAACATGGGAAAAGTAATGACAGTTACAAAGGAGCATGAGGTTATTAAATATACCCACCCCACTTCTCTCAATCACAAATAAAAATGAGAAAAACAGCTATCTTTATACAGTGAAAGAAAGAAAAAAAATAAAATTACATTTCTCTCCTCTGACTTGGGGAAAAAGCACACACTTGCAAAATTGTTTGTCAAAAGCTCTTTCTCTGTATCTTTTTTCCTCAAATATAGCGACACGCTTAACTCTAACAAAGCCAGCTCTGCTGACCTCCACTTCACCCAGTGGCTGCAACCATTTCTTTCTGACTGCCAGGCAGAGGATGAGAGGTAAGGACACACAGGAATGGCACCAGATACCAGGCATTTAGGCACCAGAGTCCCCGGTGTTTCTCGCTAAACTCCAGACTTCACTTCTCCCAACCTAAACATTGGAGATGATCTCCCATGGCTGGTTGCTGGTATTTGCAGACTGAGAACTAGCTGAGGATAAAAGATCAGCAGGTGAGTTTGACCTGTCGCAGAAATATGACAAAGCCCTACTTAACCATGGAAGCAGGTCATAGACAGAATATATTTCTGGCTGTTGGTAGGGATGGGAGAGAGGACTGCTGCAGACAGCACATCAGTAAGCAGATGGTTTTGCTACTTCAACAGGGTAGTGCCCATATCCAGGCATTAGCATCCGTTTCACTTACAGCCTTATAAGCCAGTACAATGTATTTCCACATCTCAGACATGAAGTTCCTTAGGGGAAAATTCAGAATCTGATTACTATGCAAATCCAGCTGGGATGCTGCTCACTCACTTAGTTCCCCACCCTCCAATCCTTCCTTTCTCTGCCTGAAAATTACTTGCGTGTGCAGCCATACTTTTCCATATTGCCTTTTGAAATATGTATCTACTTTCCAGAAGCATTGTTGGACTTGTGCAGATGGGTATACTTGCTTAGCTCTCTTTAATAGCTACAAGTCCACACCTTAAGCTTGCCTATCATGTACTGGATCAAATAGACAAAGAACATTCAGGTCATGATTATGATCTGCCAATTCTTGTTTGATCATTATTTTATAATTCAGTAATTCTGTTGACTCACACTCTTAAATTTATCACCTTTTCCACTGTATTGTTTACATATTTAATTGTGATGGTTTTATTTACTTATCTATTTATTTCTAAAAGGCTAATTCTTCACAACAAGTTGTAAGATAAATTCAGGCTCAAGATAAAAAAAGCAGTCTGTTGGGTTCTGATTTTGCATCCTTTTGTGGCTTTGGTAGTTTTTTATTAAGTGGAAGCATAAACATATTCCCATAAAGCCTATCTCCAGAGCAAATTGCTCATTATAAAGCCTGCATTATTCTTTTTCACAAAGGTTACCATTAAAAAAGACCACGCTCATCCACATTACTGCATTTGGCATTCCATAGTCAACTCCACAGTACAACTCCACCACATTCTGACAATTGCTGCTAAATGTTCAGTTTTTCAATCACAACCACTGTGGAAGCCATTTTATAATAAAGGAAATGTAAATACCACATAAAAAGATCAAAAGGTGAAACAGCAACTTATCTAAATCACAGTAGCCTCAGTTAAAGTCTGCCCCGTTACCATAAATAGATTACAACAAGTAATGTATGGAAAGAGTTGGCTGTGGAAGGAATCTCAAATCCTACTGAAAATTCAATATATACCAAACTCACCAAATATTTTTCCAGTCATTAAAAGCTTTGTGTATATAGCTATGGGTACAAGGAAACCATTGTAAGGTATTCAAACAGGAACAAAAGAAAATACAAGGACTTCAATAGCTTTGCTGTTGCCTACCTCCTCTACCATTTTGCAAATTTCATTACCTTTACATACCTTATTTTATCTCCAACACGTATAATGCAAACAGATTTAATCCTAAAGGCATTTGCAGCCTGAATTTCCTACATAGGGATCGTAAATCTAGAATGGGAAGCCTGAAATCATTAAAGTCACATATTTATAAAATCATATTCAATTAGGTTAAAAAAGTGCAATTTCTGTCATCATGTCATAAAAAGATGTGTTTTTCTCTCAGATCTACTATAAAGAAAAGCTCCTTATATTGTTACAGATAGAGGCTGTTTTCAATCAGTTACAAGGAGCAATCCAATTACTGGATGGTTTAGTGCAGTAACTGACTCCAGACTAATTTAATTTCTTTAGGTCTCTAAAGATCAATTGATCTGATTTGTTTCCCTCCCCAAAGGCTGTTTAGGAAAAAGCAGGCTTAAATACCTGGAAATGAAATACAAAGCTCTGTACACTTTCACACTACTTAGGTCATTCGGAAAAGCTGAAGCTCGCGATAAATGAGCGCTCTCTTGGCCTGAACATCACAGGATGCTTTGCAGGAGACCATTAGGATCACTGCACAGCACCGCGGGTTATGCATGCACACAGGCCCGCTTAGGAAGCAGTGCATGGAGGGTATTTTCACAGCTACTCAGTTTTCAAGAGCTGTGCAATGTACATTTGCCCAGCATAGACTTTCTCCTGGCAAATAAATGTTTTTGTCAGACAGTGATTTAATAGAAATAAGTTTCCAACTAGATGGAGCAAGAGTCACGCTGTACTGTTCAATGTGCCACCCCCATCTTGTAATGCGTGTCATGATGGACATCAAGTAAGAAATTCTTCCTGTTGTCATGTTGAGACATATTGTCATATTGAGGGCTCTTACCAGCCCTCATGTGCTACACTTTACTATCTCATTACTTGATATGTTGTGCAGCAAGTTTAGTTAGTTTGTTTGTTTTAAAATACTGTTTTTCCCTCATCAGGACTAAGCTTTCCAATTTAAGTCAAAATAAGACCTTCACTAAACTTGGACTCTCAAATCCAGATTTTTAATGTAATTTCAATGCTTCTCATGTTCTGTTTCTTGTATTTATTGTAGGTTTCACATTTGACTACCTTATCTTTCATGGCAACGTTCATGCCTGGGCTAGGCTGCCTGTCTCAGGCTCTATTCTTGCACTTATCAATAAACAAAAGGGCACTGTGGTTTATGCTCAGCATTTCTGACTTCATGCCATGTGCTGTTATAATATGTCCTCTGGAAAAATTCCCTTCATATCCAGCACCACGATAGTCAGTTCATCCACACAAAGGTAACCAAGTTTTTCTCCCAGCTTATCTATGCAGGCTCTCTCAGCCCTTGCAAAGCTGTGTCATTAGATGCCACCTCTCTGTAAAACAAGGAAACTGAAATCTGAAAATCAAAGTCTCTTCTCTTCCTATAGGTTCTTTCTTGACTATTTGTTGCATACAAATCTGAGCTTGGTATGTTGTTTGCCTTAGTATCCTGTTATTACAGCAAGCTATGCTATTTTAATTAAATCTGCTTTGGCTTTGTTTTGGTTTTTTTTCATTTTCAACAAAGGCTTTAACTTAGGAAGCATTTTTTAATGACTTTGCAAGTGTCTACTGCAGTCTTTGCTTTCTCCAAATTAGTGTTCTTTTACCCAAGTACTCAATGGATCCCTAATGATCCAGTCACTAGTAAGGTATAAAATATACCACGATTTCCCATTCATAGACCTGTTTAGATTGGTGTACTTTTGAAATGCTGTAAAGACTTTCTGTAGCTGTATGGATGTGACTTCATTAAACAGTTTGTCCCCTGTATGCACCTATGCATGATGATTCACAAATACATCTGGATATCCCCACATAGGAGCCTGGAGGGTTTTGGCCTCTTCAGATTTTTCTTTCATGATCATGTGCTGATAGGAAAATTTGGATGTGCT
This sequence comes from Mesitornis unicolor, assembly GCF_000695765.1. Taxonomy (NCBI): domain Eukaryota; kingdom Metazoa; phylum Chordata; class Aves; order Mesitornithiformes; family Mesitornithidae; genus Mesitornis; species Mesitornis unicolor. The sequence continues at coordinate 36,651 of NW_010196235.1, forward strand.
GTATCCATCTCCATCGAGTTCTCTTCCAGCCTAAAGGATGCAGGCAGCTTAATTTGCTTCATTTGCCAAACTATTTGACACGATATCATAAAAATGTGACCTGCTGGAGAGCTACCAAGAGATTGAAGTTTATTTCCTACTCAACTGTGGGTTAATACTTCTGTCCCTATGGCAGCAGTTGCTTATAATGAGCCATACACACACAAAACTCAATAGTTCCCAGATAAAGCTCTCCCCTGATGCAGCCTGCAGTACAATTTTGGTGAAACAAAAATGGCATCTTTGTCAGCAGAGTGGGAGTTATAGGATTTGTTCTGATGGCAGTAACTGCTGACTTCAGTGTCTGGGACTGCTGAAGTGTATTTTGGGAAGTTCCCCTCTCTCTTTTCCACTCTATGGAGCAGTGGGGAGCTATAAAGATGTTTTTCACAGGACCACTGCCCTTGTTTCCCATTGACCCAATTCACAGCCCTCAATAGGATTACATGGAATGATAAGAAAAACTCTTTTCATTCTGAAGTTGTAAAGCTGACCCTCTCTCCCCTTCAAGAAACCCCCTCAGGAAGATGAATATATCGGCCCCAACTGGAACAGATGTCTAAAGTCAAAACAGCTCTCTCTTCATAAAGTTTATAAGTATTTTTAAAGGAGGTGGAGGAGGCTTACTATATGCAACAAGATAACGTTAAAATGCACAGCTTCTCAGGAGTTGAAAGGATGCTTTTCCTACAAACTCTCTCTTCTCTTTATCTTATCTGCATGGAAAGTAAACAGAAAGTCCCCATTACCTCTCGATATCAGTGAGTCTGGAAGAGTCCCGGAATCCTTTAGCAAAAGGGTTGCTGTCAATTTTCAACTTGGTTATCTGGAAACACAGAAAAGAGCAATGCGACATGAATAAAGTATTAAGGTATTGCAGCCTACAAAGTGTTAAGCAATCCATCCTCCTGACTTCACTGCTAATTTTATCCCTGCTCCTTGTGTGCATGCATGCATGCTACTCTTGAGATGCTGCAAAGCCGGGGAGGCAAACTAGGGTGTAGCATGCATGTGGCAATGGAAAGAACAAAGGGCACACTGGGTTTAGCCTTCATGTTACCCAGAGCAGGAGGAACCCACCCATGTACAGCTTTACTGCTTCCAAATACGAGTAGCAGCATGAATCAGGTTATCTTATTCATAAGCAATGCACAGCACCCTGCTAACATCTGAGCCTCGTTGGTGGACCTGCATACCAACCCAAATGAGGAGCTACTGCCTGCAGACCTGAAGACATTTCTTTACTTCAGCCCCACCATTTTTTTATTTTTTTTTTTTACTGGGATGCAAATATTCTCAGCCAGACCTACCAACCATCACATAAGGGCACTTTAACTGCTCTTTGCATGTGAAGAGGTTGAGAAAGAGAAGGAGGGAGGAAATATGTGAGAAGAACTCCGATCTAAAGTGACAGAGCCTGGATTAAAGGAATAACCCCATTAAAACCATCACAGTCCTGGAAAACCAGAGATCTTATAACCAAAACTCTCCTCCTTTCTTCAAATGCAGCTAAAAACCTGCCCAGTGCATCCAGACAGCCTTTCCATTCTGCCAGAGTAACCCACTGATCAAGAGCCCCTCTGTCCCAAAGTATCAGAGTTTCCCTTAACTTTGCAGTGAAACCTGTCAGGGATTTTCAGGTGGTGGCTTCCACTGTGGTTTTTTTTGGGAGCAGGAAAAACATACGTCATTGCCCTTGTGAAATTTTCTAGCTGTCCAACCAAATGAGATTTGGTGAATAAAACCTGAGACATCATCATAATGTTCAGATATTCAAGCCATACTTCTTCCAATAATTAAAAATAAAAAACCTGTCCTGCAATGCAGCAAATGCCACCAACTCTAGCAGAAGCCCATGAAAATCAACAGCTCTCAGCATTTCATAGTGAGTGGCTATGCCAGCCTGGCTTTCCTCAAAAAAAAGCTTGTATTGAGGCCACAACCTCATTTTTAATATCTGGCCCTCAAGACTCAGAAAGAGAAAGGATCTTTTCCAGATCTTCAAACAATCAAATGCTTTCATCAAACAAAGGTATTTCAGAATCAGGTGTCTTCTCCTTTGGGGTACTACGTACAAGGTGATGCAGCATGATGGTTGTTCCTATGGGCTGGTCAAACAGCATGGGACCTCAGTGCTGGCTGAGGGTTTGAGGCTGTCTCATTGTGCAGATACAAGTGGTGGAAACTACCCTGTACGTTAGCCTTGTCACAGGATCTTGCAACAGCTCAGCAAGTTAGTTATGGTCTCATTCTGCTCCCAAGGTATCTGGAGCATATATCATATGAATGTCATATATTTATGGTGATGTTGCAGAGAGCAGTGGGTTAGTGCCTCATGTACAGAGAGCATTTTTATGGCAGCATTGTGAAAACCACCTTGAACAAAGACAAGCTCTAACTAGTTCCATTGACTTAGATCACCAACACACCGAGCCAACTGCACTGCAGAATAGTAAGGATGTCTATTCATCTCCTGAGCATAGTTTCACCAATCAAACTTCCATTTTCCTAATATTAAAGATTTGGTATGACATCACATGAGAAAATTTTTGTATCCACTAAAGACAGACGATACTCGCAATCATTTATGGCCATATTTTTCCTGGGAGACTGTCTCACAAACAATCAGAGAACATCTGCTAGAAAGCATTTTTAAATGAAATCTGACCTACAATTCAACTCTGTAGCAGTGGTTTGACTGTTTAAATAAATGCATGCCCTTTAAATCTTAAATTATGAGATAGTTTGTTGAAAGTGTAATGTATTTAGCTTTTATCTAATAACCTCCAGAAATGTAATCAAGCCCTCCTTAAAACAGTTCTGAAAGAAATGGCAAAAATGAAAAAAGGCTCCATTTTCATTAGTCATAAATAAAATGACAGCATCCACCTCTAGGGGTTCCAGAGATGTTCCATTGAGAAATTTTCCAGAACTCAATGTATGTGCTTTGGGAAGGTTAGTTTAGAAACATCTCTGTTGTAAATATCATAGGCAAACACAAATCCTACAGAAATACATCCTACAGAAATACATCCTACAGAAATAAATTTCTGGTTTAGCTGGTTTTGCGCCTGTTACTATTTTGCTGGTTTCTACAGAAAGTTAAGTGGAAAAATCTAACCGCTTGTCCAAACATTATATCCTTGAGACTGCCAGGTGCTGAATGCATTATCTGCAGCATTCAGATATAAACCTGAGTTTGAAACCGATACATTCTGATATTACAGCCTTAAAGTGGGATGTGGGGTCTGTCATAAGGACTGTCTTAATGCTACTAGTATTATCTTCACAGCTTCTTTGGCCCCCTATGCAGTAGTTTCATTTTATTTATAGCGTTTAGAATTAATTACTTTTGCTTCATATTTAGAAACACAGACTTTAAATAAATCAGCAGGTACGTTGACTCTGTGATGCTGCCTGCTCACATGTTTGGACAGTACTTAGATTTTTCTTAACTCAGGGAAATTAGAGAGGGAAAG
>NW_010196235.1:40199-54217 GCF_000695765.1 Mesitornis unicolor
TTTTTTTAAGTGCCATAGTCATTAAGCTATTAAAGCACACTGAATCACACAGAAGCCAACACCATATTTTCACTGACTTAAATATTACAGCCCTATCCACTGTCAAGCAGAGCTTCTGCTCTCTGACTGTTTATATACTTCCTAAAATTACTCATTAGCAATCCATTGTTATGATCGCCTCCATTTTGTATATATTATTCACTGGAATGCAAATTGAAATTCAAACATCTGGATGTAATCTGGGCAGCCTCTGAAAAGCATATCTCTGAGTAATTTCCCTTACGTTTGAGCCTTACAGCTTAATTAGTCAACTTTTTAAGCCCATGAAATCATCATGTGCAAACCAGAATATCTCTCAGCTAATAGCTCATGATGTGAAAGACCACTGCAAAAAAAAAACCAAGAGTGCCTTAATGAGCTACAGTTAGAAAAGGACTAAATGATAATATGCCAACAGCTTTGTATAGACAGGAGGGAAGACAAATGGAAGCCTCTTTCAAGTCATCTTTGCTCCCATGAATAATCCTTATGGCCCTTTGAAGTTAGTAGTACTACCCACATACGTAAGAATTACTCCTGAATATGAATTATGTTGGGCAAGGCTATTACAGACATCGGCATGGAAAGGTAGGTTATATCAGAAAGTTTCCTAGTTTAGACCGGGGGAAAGGGAGTTTTCACAATGGTGGGATTTTGCGAAATCCATCAAAATCAGCAACTGTACTCACCAATTGATTCTGGTAGGCAGTAACAGCTGTAAAAACTGTCTCTGGAAAGATAAATGTCCTGAACTCTTCAGATTTCAGATTTAGCAAAGAAGCTGTATGATCCTTTTTCTTGATAATGTGGACCCTTGGCTGGTACTTGTGCATGGAGTTCAAAATGATCTGCAAGAAAGAGTGACAAGGCACTGTCTTGAGAGGAAGGTTAACAGGACCCTTGAAGGCTATAAAATTGTAGAGGAACAAGAACAACAACAACAACAAAATCCAATTAACACTGCAGGGGAGACATCTGAAATCTAACCAGCCGGGGCTGATTTTCAGAGCAAACTCTCCAGCTCCTGTGGGCAGTTCCAGAAAACTAAGGTGGACAAGCAGGCATGCCAGGAGCTGGTTTCCTTCCACTTCTTTGCCACTGGTGAGCACACCTTTTTGAAGCATAAATACCTGTTCCTACAGGTAAGGTGTTTTACATACAGGATTTGTTACTGCCAGCAGGTATCCCAGTTTGCAGGTGTCAGCAGCAAGTGTAAATGTGTAACTCTTGAAAGCTCATGATGGAGAACCTACACTTGCAAAACTTTACAGGTGCAGAATGAAAAGAGCCAGGAACCTCTCAGGGAAAAAAAAAAAAAAAAAAAGAGGCAAAAATAAAACTCAACCAAAAAAACACCAGCAGCAACACAAACCAGCTGACCAAAAATAAAACTACCCAGATCCGTTTACTGTGGCAAGCCTTTAAAGCAAACTACGTCGTAGATGCTCTTCACCGCAGACTACCAAAAATGAGAGCAAGGAGGGAAACCAGTACAGAACCCCAAAATGACCAGGTTTTGCCATTTTATTCTTATTAATAATTGTTTACGAGCTCCCAAAACAGTTCTAAACCTAATGTACCAACTAACCCATTTCAACGTTCACTGGCGTCAAACCCAGAGTCCCACTTGCTTCAGTTACCACTGGCTGGAGGCCTGTTTGGCTGCCTCTAACCACAGTATTACAATATAAGAATTAAATACAGAGCTCGGCGCGTACCAGTCCTTGTTTTGGATATAATCACAGTCACAAGACGAAATTGGCAATGGTGTGGGTGGTTCTATTTTGCAGGGGCCATAACGACATTGCAGCCAGCCCCGTACATCTGGAAGAGCTAATGTGCATTCCTTGGGAAGCATTAACTTCAGCTGAAAGGCAGCAGAAGCAGTGCAGTATTTCATGCTAACTCAGTCAATGAGAAAGGTTGCATATTGCATTGGAGCGAAGAGCTTCAAGACAGCTTTGTCATGGCTAAAAGTTTCATCAGCATTTTCTTCACTGCTTCTTCAGGACCAAATATTGCTAAGACTCCCACAGTGACTTTGTAGGGCCACATAGTGAGAGGAAAGTTATTACAGTGGTGGGGAGCCATCATCCTGAAAGTGTTTCATGCCTGCTTTTACCAACTCATGCCCTTTCTCAAGTCACTTTACCATTTTATAGACGCACACACAGAGCAGCCATTGACCCTGACATTTATATCCTCAGCATTTTTCCCCCTCTTTGCAAAATTTTGTCTTACCAGCCTAGTCACTTGGGCTGCTTTAAGCATCTGGAAAAGACATTTTAAAGGACAGGGCATGAATGATGATGAGCTTACTGAGAGGTTGGCCCACAGAGCTCAGCACTTCCCATTGCCTTTCATGGCCACAATATGCACACCGAGGCATTACATCTGAGCAGCAGCCGACTGGAAGGAGAAAGAAGCTGAGACAGAACAGCTCCCACACATGCCCTTGCCTTTCACTCCTCTGTAAATGCAAATTGTGATTAAAAAACTCAGTTTCTCTAACAAAACCAAATAATCCTTGATGAAAGTTTTCTGAAACCAGATGTGCACATGGTTAACATCTGTGCCATGATGCTTTATCAGTGCCTTCCCACCAGAGGCAAGTCAGGTCATTCAGGTGCAAAGAAAGTACCGAATGTAGCCAGGAGGTCACAAAAGACCCATGACCAAGGTTAAGGTCACTGTTTCCTTTTCATGAGGGTCTGTGTATGTGGTGTGCCACCTGCATCCCTGCACAAGCTGCTGATGTTGCAGCACTCACTGATAACAATGTCAGCAGGATACTACATGATACCCCTTAATATCCATGCATCTTCTTAAGTTAGGACCATTAAAACAACCTAAAGGATTTAAATACTCAGGGTGCATCTCACAGGATGGTCTCAAAGTCCAAGCAGTCCTCTGCCTGCATGGTGCAGCTAAATCCCTGATGCCAGCTCTGCGATACTCATGCTGGTGTGCCCCGAGAAACATCAGGTACACATATACTTAGGGCAGCCTCCCAGCACAAGTGTACTGGCAGTACAGCATGGTCACAGGCACCCAGCCGTCCCATCTGCCGTTGTGCTGACAGCCTGCAGCAGGGGAGATGACCAGGATCCTGCCTGCTGTAAGGTCAGGCAGGTTTGTAGGCATCTGGCCCCCACTGGTGACAGACTGGTCGCCAGAGGCAATCCAGATGCCAGCTGCAAAATCCTCGAGGTGGCTTTGAATTCAGGAGCTATGCTGTGAATGCAGCTTCCATATTCACCAAAGAAGAGTGTTACCAAGTAAATTCTGCTTTCTAAAAGTGTGGAGGTTCCTAACTTTTGTCAGGTTGATGTTAAAGAAAAAAGTCCTGGGCATAATTCCTTGTGGCTATTCTGAAACCCCTGCTTTCACAGCTAGTTGTTGGTCATGTTCACACCTTTGTGTTTGCTTTCACAAACATTCATGTGTTTGAGTTTTGCTATCATAAATGCCAGAAAAGTAATTACGATAACATGTACGCTTATAGTTCACCTCACTGTAAACCAGAAACGACACCACCTCAACTAAGTGCAACCAAATAACCTAAAAGAAGCAGTCTGTGTGAAAGACTTCATCATAAATCTGTGGGGGAAAAAAAAATCACGTTTGTAAATGTTCCACCACAAGAAAAATGGAAATTACTTGCTTGGCTGTAAAAATCCAGAGACAGGAGCCATTTCCTTCCGCTGGTAAGGATATCTGAGAGTGTTTCCATGGAGCAAGCTGTATGTCATGCACACAGAGATAAGACTTCTGCCTGATGCCTGGGGAGAATATGTACATAGCTATGGGGTTACGCATGCTGCTGAAGATACACAATCAGAGATGCTTGCCAGCTCCAGAGGTCTCGGAATAACAGAAAACAAACAAATGCTATAACAGAAAAATGCCTCTCCTCTCTTCAGATTCCTTTTCAGGAAATAAACCACCCTACAAATTAAACACCACAATTAGCTTAACAACCAAAACTGTCATCTGAAGGATGGAGAAAGTAAGCAACTAGAACAAACTGGAATCAGGTTGGATCCAGCATCTCTACCTATAACTAGAATTTAAAGGTGTCATTTAGGTCATTAAAACTTCCTCAGGAGCCAACGCACCTTATCAAACATAATAAGATTTTACCAGGTGAATTAAAAAGATCTTGTCAGTGAAGAAGGGTTCTTTTAAACAGAAGGAAGAGGTTTCAGGAGGCATTTCAATTCTCCCCTTTTTTTAGTACACAGGAGCTCAGAAATGCCATTGACTGTAGCACAGTGAGCCCTTCTTAAAGGCTCCAGAAAATTAATTTCTTCCTTAATTTTACTGAACATTCAATGATGGTATTTATGTAGCTTCAATCAGGCAGCTTGTAAAACCTGACACCCTAATTAGGAACATACAAACCCACAAAATATTTAAAAGTTAGTGCTCCATGGTGGCGTAACACCTGCCATGCAAATCTCAACACAGGACCAAGCCTTTGGGGCTTATTCTTAACTGAACATGCAAAACTTCCCATTGACTTTGGCTATCCAAAGCCTTCGCATAACGAATAGGATCCACCTCTGTGGCTTCTTCGTAAGTTAATTGGGAGTCTGCATCTCAAATGCTACCAATCATTTTCTCCCACTGCCACTCTTTGACACGATTACATCTTCTTGCTCTGTCACATGTCTCTGTTCCCGACAGCTTCTCAGACCTACTTCTTTTTCATACTCATCTGGGCTTCTGGGAACTGCACTGCTCCTAACTACTTTGCAATATACTGCTGCAAGACCTTTATTAGAGGCACACATGGCCCCTGTTATGATGAAAAATGTTTCTTTTTAAATGCGTACGTATACTGCTCTATCATCACTCGGTGATAGAGCTCACAGATCTTCAGCTTTGCCCTTCTACAGATTATGGAATAAGAGACGGGGGATGGGGGGGAATAAAAGACATTCGCTGCTAGTCAGGAAGGGAGCAATGGTGGGAACCAGATTCAAGAAAAATATACCCACAGACAGAACTTCACAAAAGAACAACACTCAGGCATCTATCTGGACTGTCTGTTTTTTTCCAGCTACTTTTGTTGTTGTTTTCAGGATGTATTTTAAATTATCACAGCTGTGGTTCAATTTGTAGGTCTTGAAATAAGTAAAAGTTGTCTTTTGGATGAGAAGCATTTGTACAGAACACAGTTCAGGCAAACAGCCACTGTCTCACACAGTCCGAAAAGGCAATAAATACTTCACTGGGGGAGGGATTTCTGGCATAGCATACACCACAGTTATTCAGCTTTATAGGTTAGTTACCCCTGTGCATGCTTCAGAGTTCAAAATCACTCCTCTCTTCCCGACATCTTGTTTACTAACACTGACTTTACACTCATTAACTGCCCCATTCTTAACCAACCACCCTTTCAAATCCATCCCCCTGCTCCTTCAGCCTTCCCCCGGGGAACCACCAAGCTCAGAGACAACACTTTTAGGTCTTTCTTTGCAATTTGGAGATGTTACCAAGCCATTCCTGCACTTTACAGGCACTTTTGGAAAGAGGACAGGATGGACAACACTTTTTCTTACCACCTACCATGAGGCAGTCAGGTAGCAAAGGAGTTGTCCCTGCTGATGGAACATAGCAGGAGCTCATGGCCAGCAGCTCTGCACCCGATTTGTCAGCTTCTAGCCTCAGGGCAACAGCCTCAGTGAAAATAAACTGATACCAACCAGAGCTGGGAGCTGTTTCCTTTGGAGACCCAAGTCCACCCTGTGGCATCTTGGCTTGCAGATAGCCTGCAGTTATTTCAAGGGCAACTGAGGCACGCTTATTTTTATAATTCGATAGCCCTTGTTTCGGTGTCACATCAGCATTTTCTGCTGACTCTGTGCCCATGTTGCACTGACTCTGGAAATACAAGAGCTCTTGTTGGTGAACTCAACCCTAATAGGTTACCTGTAACGAGAAGGAGCTCGTGGAAAAGCATGTGAGCTTGCTAACCAGTGCAAGTGGCAGACCATACTGCCAAGTCACAGCAAAATGTGGTCAGAAGCATGACAAAATCTCTCCTGCCTCCCTTTGCTCCCTTGCTGTGATGCTCACCACCACCGTGAACTTGTCCCCAGTGGATGTCCTGCCTCTGATGATGGTAGGACCATAATTTGAACACTTGCATTGACCTGGGCTCTACCTTAAGAAAGGTAAAACACCCAAAGTTAAAACCCAACATGTTTAAGCTTCACACAGCATCCCCCTCCACCGTGGTATGAAGGGCTCGCCAAGAGAGGTGTAAGGTTGGGGCCATGGTAGCCTTTCCCCATTGCAATCTCTATTCCGCAAGCTTAGCCCTGTGGCACAAGTGAGCAATTCCCCTATAGCAATTCCTTTATCCTTTTCCTTGAGAAGGGCTACTCACGTGGCCGTGCTGATCCAGCTCATTGTTCGTGAGTTTGACTTTTTCAAATGACACCATCTGCTTCAGCAGTTGCTCTCCAGTGAATGGGGAGTCAGGGTGCACGTACAACCTAAAAAAACACAGGGAAAAGGCAAGCTCATAAAAAAATCTCACCTCTTGGCTTCTGCATAGGCACCACTTCTGTATGAAATTAAAAAGCCCATAATATCTTGCTTTTGGAATCTGTGGTAGTTTCATGGACATGCATTTCCTGAGAGTTTAGGGTAATACAGAGCTGCTAGTTGAACAAGACATACACAATCTCCCCAGAATTAATGAATGCCTGAAATATGACCTTTAATGAAAGACAGTGAAGCAGATGACTTGAGTTGTTTAATTCACTGGAACATAATGAAGAATCCCATGTCCAAGTGCTAGATTGCTCTCTAACCATACCTATTGTTTTATCTAGTTATCTAAAATGGAGGCTATTAACTAACATTCACTGTTGTGTCTTTTCCCAAATGAAAAATTGATCATGCCTTTCCCCACAGCTGTACTAACAAGCACTTAAAATAACAATGACTACAGCTCTGAGAGAAAAAACATGGTGTCATTAGAGAGATAGTGGGGGAATGCAGATAAAAATGCATTTTTCTTTATATGTAACATTAAGCTGTGATAATGATTTTAACCTGCACTCGATCACACGTTAGCTGTGGTGACGTCTGTTTATAAGAGGTTGAAGGCTGCAGTTCAGCACGGTTGTCTGACATGCAAAAAATTAATTGCAGCTCTGTAATTAACAATCTATCACTTGAGAAATTAAACAGAAGAAAAGGAAGCACGGAAGACATGTAGGTACAGTGATATATGCATTATGACTAGACTAATTACCAGTGCCAGGCTATTTTTAAAAAATATTTTATAGGAGTAATGTATTGCTGAAAATTACTTAACTTGAATGTTCTTTTGTGTTAATGAATTAGGAGCTTCAGCTAGTGCAAACCAGACCTGACCTGCTTGTGCTGGTTATCACTCACTGAGGGCCTGACTCTCATTTTGGGTGATGCCTTTGGCCACATGGATGGATTTCTTCCATTAGGTGGGTGGGGCAGTGCTGAAATGCTGGGTTAGAAAGATAAACGCTTTTTGTTGTTGTTGAGCTACAATTTTGGTTAAGCAAGAAGAGAATGGAAAAACCACTAAACGATGGGGCATAACTTTCCGATAGACTATGCTGATCCCTAATCAAGGAATCCCCATATTCCATAAAGACCCCAGGGAGCTCAGCTCTGTTGCTCAAAGGGGAAGATTTGATCCTGCACTCTCTGTTTTTGCCAGCAGAGTCCCCAAGATGCAGTGAAACTAAATTTTTACCAGCACAGCTTGCTTCAGGAGTGCAGGATGTTTTTCTTACATTGATCTGAAGCACAGCTTCCTTGGTGTAGCTGTGTCCACGGGAAGGACGCTGAGCCAGGGCTCCTGTCACAACAAAATGTCCCTACCATAGAAGCATCCTCACTGCTATCAACTCTGCTGATCGCACTGAAAACTCATTAAAAATATGATGTATCTGAAACCCCAAGACCTGTAATCCTGTTATGTCAAAAGATTTTTTATATCTCATTAAAATTAACTTTGCCTTCCTGTAAAAAAAATGTGAAAATCTCGATCTTTAGAGCCCTGAATTAGAGAAGGCTAAATAAAGAGTCCCAAACATGTCCTACAGCTTTTCACCTGGTCTTGTGATTTTTTTAATTATTTTTTTGGAGCCTGACTCCCAGTTTTGAATGTCTGGATAGCTAATAATGTTTACTGTGATTACAGAGTGTCAGGCTCAGCAAGGTTTGGTTAATTGGGACCAAAAAGCCAAACTATTTCAAATATGTGCTGGGGAATGAGTAAAGATCTTCATGTGTCCAAGAGCTGAGCACAATTGTTTCACACCATAGGCGGTTAACGCTTGGCACTGCTTTCAGACTACGAATTGCCTGGATTTTAGCAGAGCAATATGGGAAAGTCATTGAAGGATGGGCACCTGAATATCAATTACATAAATGTATTCTTAGACCTTGCTTTTCTTTATGTATTTGCTACACACCGTCTATTCCACTGCAAAGCATGGTTGCACCTGGTGAACTACACCTATCTGCACCTATCTGCACACTTCTCCTACAGCCTGAGCTTGTACACCTTGGAGGAGAGGGTTCAAAACTAGACATACCACCCCCTGAAGCAGAAGAAGTCGAGGAGACCAGGAGTGCTCACAAGCAAACAGGTTAGAGAAATAAACACGCGCATTCCAGCACAGCACACGAGGGTCCCTGAGAAGCTCTCACAGGCTCTGCAGCCTAAGGCTGGCCAGATGCAAGGAGCTGTTCACTTCAGCTAACAAAGGCTTTAAGAGCCATATTTGGATGTGAATTTGCTCCACTTTATATAATGTTTCGTGATATATGCAAGGTTTGGGTACCACTTCCTTCTTGCGTATTTTGGAATGTGACACCACTCTCCTTCTATTTACTTTAACAGTCAGTCGGGTTCTACAAGCCCTGTGTGTGCTGCTTTTAATTACCTTAATGTCTCATATAATTTGCAAAATAGAATACCTTTTTAAAGGTTTCCTACCTAGAGTTCTCTAAGTGTGTAAACACTATAACTTTGTTAAACAAACAATTGTAGCCATACAGTAAAAAATAAAAAGACAGACTTTTGAGTGAAAGAAAGGAGTTAAAAAAGGAAGAAGAGTGAATAAAGGTACCTGCTGAAACTTATTAAACTGATGTTTCACATAGTCTTGGAAGAACAAACATAAAATATCACATAGGAAATCTATCCACAGATAGCACTTTAGAAGATTTACAAAAGACTCTCTGACAAGTATTTTTATTTAAGTGTTCATTGCAACATAAACTTGTCTTAAACATTGACAGCAGGAAGACAGGGATATAACTGGCTTTTGTAGAAAGTTCCCTGAAGGGCTAATCTTTCAAACAGAATCACAGAATACTTAATTTTGTGGGGAAAAAAAGTAAAAAGAAAAAAAGAAAAAAAAAGAAAAAAGAAAAAAGAAAAAAGAAAAAAGAAAAAAGAAAAAAGAAAAAAGAAAAAAGAAAAAAGAAAAAAGAAAAAAGAAAAAAGAAAAAAAGAAGAAAAAAGAGCACCTGTCTTAGCATTGAAAGTTGTTTTTTTTTATGACAGAAAGAGCAAAACACCTAACAGGTTTGATCCTGCAAAGTCTTACACCTAACACGACTCTTGAATAATTCTCCTGATGCCGTGGTGCCTATGCGGATGCAGACAGTGACGTACATGGAGAGTTAGGACCTTGGTACTGGTGCCCAGATGCTAAGAACACCTATACTCCTTGCTGACACTCCTCAAGCGAGCAAAGCTAAAACCATGTGTTTGGAGGACAAGAAATCGCGAGTGATAACTTCATTAGGAGCCCTTGTTACTAGAGCAGGACCAAACCCATTTCGCAATGGGAGGAGTACTGCTTTGAATCTGTTTGAGCAAGACTGAGGCTTTCCAACTCAAAAGATGCATTAACACTCCAGAAAAAGCACTGGTAATGCAAACATTGGCACATTGAACCTCTTGGCGTCCTTTTCCTCAACAAACAGAAGCAAAAGAAGCAGAAAATGCATAAATGGATATGCAAGTACTGTTCATACAAAGAACAAGTAATCTGTGCCTGTGCTATTATCAATGGTCTTTTGGTTAAGCATCTCAAAAATGAAACAGGAAAGGTACCTGCTTGTACACAGGGGCAAAACATCCTGAAAATGAAACAGCACAGGTATACTTTTGCAAATAAGGGCACTAACTCAATGAGGACCTTAAAGAGAACACAATACGACAATAATAAATATTAGTCCAATAAGGCTTGACCCCAGCTCTAAAATAGTCATTAGGGCTAACTAATAGTTGCTAACTATTCCAAGGATCAATTGCTTGTCTGTATTTCCTCATTGAGCCAATCTATGCTTCACAGTGTGAATTAGCTATCTATTTAAAGGTATCCTAAAAGGCACGTGAACAGAAAAATAAGAAGGGGAGAACCCTGCCTTAAAACTATTTGTGTCTTTCCCTTATTTCTTCTTTTGATGCTGACTCTTTTGGAGCAAGACCCATGTTTTTTACTTTGGGTTTTGATCAGTGCCCATTACAATACGTCAAATGAAGCCCTCAGACGTTAACCACATTGCAAGAAGGAGTTTTTGGCCATGGAAACAAAGCCAGCATAACTCCTAGGTTGCTGTCTTTAATCACAGCTTCTCTGCATGCGCTTTTTGTTTGTTTGCTTCCCTGAGCTGCCTTACAGAGATGAGCAGTCAGCAAGATTTCAGTCGAACTATTTATATTAAGAAAGTGTGCAGGATTTGGTCCCAAACTATGCTCACAAACACACAGAAAAAGTGCTTCCATTTCTTGTGTTTCACTTTTAATTTCTGACTCTGTAATAAGCGAGTTTTCTTAACCCCAGTCTGAGCCACCTGGAGCAGATCTGTGTGCCTGCACAGAGCCCTCCATGAAAAGTTCCTTTGAAGCCTGAGAGGCATCCACGTTATTTCCATATCTCCGGCTCTGACTCAGCAAAGCCGTTCGCCATGTGCTTCAGCCGGACTCAACCCAGGGACTGAAGTAGGCACTGAAGTGCTGGGCTGAATATGATGAAGTGTGGGTCTCCGCCGAGGTGCCTTCCTACCCTGTAGTCTAGTGCTGTAAGCCTCAGTTTCCCCATGCCAAAAGGGGTCAGTCACTAATTACATTAAAGGAATGGTTTTAGAAATTAATTTTCTACAGCATTTTGTTTCTGTATGAGGGGGGAGGATGTACTTGATATTTCTTAATGTCTCAGAAAATGTTATGATTTCTTAACAAAAATAAATGCCATAGAATTGATGCATACTTTGCCTGCTATCTAAGAGACGACTAAAAGCAAGAATAGAATTTTTCGTTAGCAAACACTGGATATATTAGCGAGAAACAGTATAATTTCAAGCATAAACAGCACTGAACTGTAATGTAGTATTTCCACTTGGACTTGACTGGTGGTGCTTGGATTGCTTTAAATTATGAGGTCAAATACTGAGAGGGGCAGACAAACACAAGAGACAAATCAATATCTTTTTTTTCTTAAAAAAAAACTTTCTTATCTGAATTAAGGCAAACTTCATTTATATAGTATACATTAGTATACAAATATATAACAGAGTCTTTAGCCAAATGCTGCATGGCTTGAAACATTCACTATAAATAAAACCTCAGGCAGAGATTTGAGGCCCGATTCTGCATCACAGAAATTAAATCAGAGTTTTACAGTCAACTTTGTTGAGCACGGTCTCAAAAATCTCAGAGCACTGTTTGCAGACAGCATGGAAAGATTAACAGCAGGTATTTATTGAAGGAAAAAAAAATAAAAGAAAGATAAGCAGTAAAATCTACAAACCTTGCAGGGAGCGGAGGGTCAGCTTTTCCAGCCACTAACCAGGAAGACCTGTGGTAAGCATATCTGTATCTTTTATTGTCCACCGGAACTATATCCATTAACACAATGTATTTGGCTTCAGGATCCACTCCGGAGAAGGAAACCCTGATTGTAGGAAACATTCTCCTGAAATAAAGGCAAATGAGAAAATAAATACATGCATGGAGAACAGAAATAAGAGAACTTCTGAAAAGCTGCTACAAGAAATAATTATATTTAAACCACCTGAAAGAAAATTAAAGCATCTGTTGATTCTGCTTCAGCATGATAAATGTTAAATCCTGTGTGTCTCTCTAATACACATAGAAAGAGCAGCTTGAAATTGGAACGATTATTTGGAAGCAAAAAGAAAAAATAGTAGAAGTGAAAAAGTAAAGAAACATGTATTTTGACTGTTAGCTAAAAGTACACAACGATTGCAGAAAATAGTTGTACCTTAGGTACCTAAGACCTGAGAATCATAGATTTGTTTTAAAGGGATCCATGCTAGTGTTAGGGAAACACTGCAGAAATTATTTCTGTTAATTTTCTCACATATTTCAGATGCATTTTTTTAAGCCTGCTAACAGTATTTCTGAGAGGAATTTTCAAAACTAAACTTTGCTTCCTTCACGGAAATTTTAACTAAACACCTTTTTAAAAATGTAGTATTTTGCTGTAGATCAGAAATAAAGTTAAAGAACTTCAAACAGTTTAAAAATTGGAACTTCAAACTGCAGATTTTATATGTAGGGGTTTTCGTTCGGTTGTTTGGGGGTTTGGTTTGGTTTTTTGCTTGTTTGGGTTTTTTTTTAACACATGCTGGTAGAGCTCGCCCGTTAGAGAAAAAGAAATCATCAGAGACTTACATTAATAACAAGTAACTTCGGGGATTACAAAACCCGACAAGACGTTTGCCTTCTCCAGACTGCATTTGACTGACCCAGACTCCAACAATTTTACCAAAGAAACGGCGTGGCTGGAGTTGCCAAGAAAGCCTGAGATCCTTTTTGCACTTTATTTGCAATCCAGAGAAGCCTAACCCCTGTCTAAATTATTTCCCCACGAACCCCCGTTCCCTCTTATTAAGGAGCTTCGCCCTCTTCCTCCCCTTAGCTTCTCTCCCCAAAATAAAAACTGTAGTGTTTTTAACACTGTTAATGTTTTAAAAAAAAACATTTGTTTTGCCTTTTTTCCCTCCCACTCCAAAGCTGCTCCGAGGCCTCCCAGTCTTACCTCCCGGATTTGGTGATGATCATCTCAGTCCCCAGCTCATGAAACTTGTCCCAGAGCTCTTTGGTCTCCAGGCTGCAGGAGATTTTGGCCATCTCCTCGCTGGGGATGATGGGGGTGGTGGGGATGAGGGGCTCGGTGCAGAGGGACGAAGGGCTGGTGCTATAATCCCCGTGAGGGTCCAGGCTAGATAAATCACTCAAAGGCTGGGCGCAAGAGGATTTCTCAACGAATTGTTCTGCAGGGTTTGGAGATTAAAAAATAAAAAAATTTAAAAATAAGAGAGAGAGAGGATTTAACCAAGACGGGGCGACCGCCGAGAATTTTTTTTTTTTTATAAAGCATTTATTGTTCAGCTACCTCCCCCCTGATCCGCGCTGCTTCTTAGGCGTCAGCTCATCATCGAGGGGTTGAGGCAGTGATTTCGGAGCATTAGACCCGGGAAGAGTCCGGCTCGGCGCCTGCCCCTGAAGAAGAGGTGCCCGGATTGCGGCAGGGATTAACGCGGCCGCGGCCCCATCGCCGCCCGCTTCTTGCCCGCTCCATGGGGCGCGGAGAAGCAGGGCGAGCCCCCCTCGGTAACCGAGGGTTTCCATAGAAAGGTCACTAATTCTCATTAAAACGGGAGCACCGGGCTGCTGGGGGGCTGCTGAGGGCCGGGGTCACGCTGGGGGAGCTGCTCCTAAATTGCGCCACTGACAGAGCGCGTAACACAGAAAGAGCCCAAGCAAGGCCGCGCAGGCTCCGCGCTTCGTCCGCGGGGAAACGAGCATGAGGACTAGGCAACTTTGAGCGGGCTGAAGACATCCCGTCGGAACAACAGGCACCGCCGCAGCTGCATGTGGCCGAGCAACCTGCGCGGGTGCGGTAGCTGCGCGCCGGGGCGCCCGCGCG
>NW_010196235.1:54248-55352 GCF_000695765.1 Mesitornis unicolor
TTCTCCCTCCCCGCCCCTGCAAGCTCCTACGGTTTTTGGAGGCTTCAGCAGCTCCTCTGGGAGGTTCAGCCGAAATAGAGGACAGGAGGGAGCCGGGCTGCGGAGGGCTCTGCCCCGGCGCCAAGGGATGGGGAGGGCGCACAGATGCGCCCTGCTCTGCCGGGGAAGGATTGCACCCGTGTCTCCGGGTAATGAAAGCCGGGTCCCAGGCGGTCGTTTCCCTTCGATTTCTAATTGAATGGCGTGGGGCAATGAGTGGGGAAAACATATTAATTGAGCGAGTTTTTTTTTTTTAAAAAGAATAATAATAAATATAGCTACGTTTAACACAAGACCGTGTAAATATGTCAAACGGGAATACTACAACATTCCAGGCCTTCGTTATCGCCTAGAGTAAAAAATAAAGTTTACGATGAATTCCTGGACTGTGTGAAATCTATTAAGTCAGTCGGCTGGATGGAGTAGACGCCAAGAGCTGCCTTTTCTAAATTTGTATAAGCTTCAGTGTAATATTGTTCATTGGCGCCCTGAAAGCTTAATACATTTTTTGTAGTTTTCTGCGAACTCTTGGGTACATGCAAGCCGCAGAAACTGGAGGGGAGAAGGGGAAGATACTAACGCTGTTCAAAAGCCTTCGGGAACCTGAGTCGAGGCGACCGAATAGAAACGAAATCGCTTACTCGAAAATTGCGAGCAATCACTATAAAAATCCTCCCGGTCGGTGTAGAGTAAAACAGTCTCTATGAGCCTACACCGAGTAGCTGTGCAGCAAAGGGATTTTCAGCTCTCCGTGCAAGTTTTACTACCCCTTATAAGACTAGGCTCGATACTAGAGATTCTCTTATTTGACTTCAAAATCATAGATGATTTGCAATAGATATTTAAGAGGTTCATTTCCCATCAGAGAATAGAAATGTAACCACCTTCGAGCGTGAGATTATTCAACGAATGGCGAAGCCGGATAAATAAACGGCGTAATTTAGGCTGGAGGAATTTAGGAAGTGGACTGTGCTACGCACAGCCTGGCCTGACAACGGCGTTGGGTCATGGGGGGACTGACCTGGCTTCCGCGGCGCAACTTCTCCTTCGGCAAGAAGAGCCCAT
>NW_010196235.1:55426-55706 GCF_000695765.1 Mesitornis unicolor
ACGGAGAGTCAGACAGACAGACTGACGTCCGGGAGCTCCGCTCCCGACGGACACCGCCGGTCACTCCCCCCGTCCCCACTCACCCAGCGGCTTGATGGTGCTCTCGGGGGACTCCTTGTCCTTGGAGCTGCCGCTCGACATGAGGGCGGCGATGGAGAAGGCGTTGGCCCGGGAAGAGAGCTGCGGCTTGGGGGGCGGCGTGTACTCCATGGCCACCCGACGGAGAAGCGGCGCGGGTCGGCGCTGCCCGGGCAAGAGCGAGGCTACCGGTCCGGAGCAG
>NW_010196235.1:56107-56885 GCF_000695765.1 Mesitornis unicolor
CTCCCTGGACTGTTCGCTTGATCGAGGCAAGAATCAGTGCAGAGATGGCCGAAAGGAGGAAAAAATTGTGGTGTTTATTTTTTGCTTGTTTAGGTTTTTTTCTTTTTTTCCTTTCAAAAAAAATTTTTCCTCGTGCGTGTGTCAATATTTCATTTTAAATTCAAATTGAAAAAATCCACAGCTTTTACAGCAGCCGTTTTCGTCGTTGTGTGCCTTCTGCTGGGACATAAAGTTCCTTAAGGCTGACCGTGCACTTGGGTTTTCCTGCACCAGCTCCCAAATATTGTCATCCCAATCAGATGTACTCGCCCCGACCGACTTCAAAGTGAGAGCCTCCCTGGGTTCTCGTCCCAGCCAAGCCAGTGCGTGGGCCACTGGTCGCACAGTTTTCTTCAACTCCGTTTCACCGGCTCCACAAAACTGGATGGTATTGATCAAGCCGATAAAACAGAGAGAGAAAACCAGGACGGGCTGATGGTGCTAACGAATAGATTATTTCAAGGCAGGGATTTGAGTAAATAACTTTTAAACACATCACGTGAGCATTCGCCGGTAAATAAAAAAGTGGGGACTTTAACTAAAGCCCTTTAAATAAAAAGAGGAGTGAAAATATTTGCTCCCTAAAATGACTCGAGGGGACATGCAAATTTGTCACTAAAGTTCCAATTTTTAAACCCAGAACAGAATCCTAGGGGCTTTTAACATGCAGGCTTCTGCCAAGAAGCATGCTGCTGGGAGGGCTACCCCCAGTCAGGTACAGATCTGTGCGACTCCGTTT
>NW_010196235.1:56932-59167 GCF_000695765.1 Mesitornis unicolor
GGAGAAACAATTATTCGGGTTCCGTTTCACAGCCAGTGAAGTGGGCAACACAAAATAGTGCCAGATCGCTTTGAAATGAGCGAGAACTAACCGCGGTTTGCCCTTTTATTGCCTGAATTTGCTAATGGATTTTTAAAAATCAAAACAAACAAATCAACAAACAAAAAACCTCTCCCCAAATCGCTTTACTGCTTTACTCCGAGGGAGATCCCACTTTTTCAAAGCGCGGTTTCTCTGAGGGACAGCCACGCTCCCGGAGCCGCTCCCAGCTTGCGAGGGGCGGCGGGATGGGGCTCCCGCGGTCCTGGCCTTGCGCTTCCTTGGACCGGCCTGAAAAGCAGAGTCCAGCCTGCCTGAAAAGAAAGACAAGGGAGAATACAAACAGCCTGGGAATTACTGGTTTCACCCTTTCTCTGGTGGTGGCGGAGATGCCCGATTAGCCTTTGGTTTCCTAACTCCTTTATGCACCGCGCAAATAAGGACAACAAAACAGCCAAGCCCCCGTCAAAGTAACACCGTAAATCCTAAAATAAAATAATAATTTTAAAAGGCTCTCCTTTTTCCCCTGCTTGTCTCCGTCCCCAAGCAGCCAGGTCCTACCATACCTGTCCCTAGCAGGGACTGTCACGGCGTGCCTGTCCTGCTGGAAAACACTGAGATGCGGGGATGGGCTCAGCAGCCCCGGGAGCTGCGGCAAAGCCCGGATCCCTCTCTACTTTGCCTGGCCGTGGGGTGTCCGTCCCCGCGAGATTACCCCAATCTTTAGCTGGAGAAGAACGGCTCAGCCCCGGCGGGGCACACTGCGCGGCTGAGCGCGGAGAGGAGTGGAGCGAGGGGGAGACCGAGGCCGCGGAGCGGGGACTGGGCTGGCGATCGCCTCCGGGCAGAGGGTTGCTCCCCTGGGAGAGGGACTGGTCCTGGGGACGTGCGGGTCCCTACTCGTACCTTGGAGATCAAATCCCAGGGTGGAAAGAAACTGGGGGCTTCGTTTTGGTTTATTTCATTTTAAAAGGGGTCCGGCCACACGGGATGGCTCTTCTTTGACCAGTTAAGCCATGCAGGCTTTCGCGCTCTCCCACGAGAATCTTTATTTTCTGAGTTTTCCCCTCTCTCTGCCTCCGATAAGGAAATGAGCCTCGTCTAGACGCCCAGAGCACCCCTTCCTTCCCCGTGGGCTCGGCTCCGGCCGCCTGATCCTCGCCGCAGCTCCCGCCATGCCGGGGCCTAGCGGGGAGACACGGGGACGGTGCGGAAGGGTCCTGCCCATGGCCCTCTCCAGGGATGGGAGGGACAAGGAGGTGGGTGTCGGGGAGGAAACACTACTACCCCAGTGCTCTTGATCCCCCTCTGTTTTCCCAAAGGGGTGTAAGTAATAAATTAATTAATCCCTCCCCACCGCCCGTCGCCGCTGCAGCCGGGCACCGAGCGGCTGTCACCGCTGTACCCACCCCGCTCCGGACCGACAAACCCTGCCGCACCCGAGCGGTTGCCTTGTATGGACCCGTTTAAATTAAATCCTTCGTTATTTCTTTATCCGTATACAAAGAACACGCCATCTACACTGTAGAGTTTGTTTTCTATATCGCAAATCCAGGCGTTTGTCGCAAGTGTCCGTCTGGCACGGCAGAGCCATTTCATTATGCTTCATTACGATTTCAAAATACCTTCCCCATCCCCCCGCCTCCTTTGCATAAGTTGCTCCTCGCTGTCTTGTGTTCTGGCAAAACCAGCTGCGGGTCACTGCTGCGCACCTCCTTGCATTCGTTCAGTTTCCAGTTTTAACCGGGATTAGATCTCAATTTTACCATCAGGTTTAAACAGGGCGTTTGTAGCTCCCTCGCCCCTCAAACTCCTCTCCGATTCCTGAAAAGCAAAGGCGAAAAGCTGATGAACACCGCTTCTTCCCGGCCCTTCTCTCCCCTAGCCAAAATTCCGGCGGAAAAAAAAGATACGAAGGACAGAAACCTGCAGAAACTCTCCAGAAAACCTGGCGTCCTGCCCAGCAGAAAGGGGATGCTTTCAGGTGCTCCTTCGCTTAGGGGACATGAGCTCCGGCCCTGCGCGCTTTTGCGCGACCGCGCAGCCTCGCCGGCGGGCGAGGTGTGCGGAAAGGACCGCAGACCGGACAGGGAACCACGCTCAGTTTTTAACAACTGTTTCACGCAATGAAGGGGGGGAGAAACACAGCTTTTTTATTATTTTTTCCTCTCGCAAAAGCTCGCCCCCCCCGCCCCC
>NW_010196236.1:0-884 GCF_000695765.1 Mesitornis unicolor
CTCTTCTCTCTGATGTCAAATGATAGGACAACGGGCAATGAGAGCAAGGTGGAGCATTGGAGGTTCCATGTGAGCATAAGAAAAAACCTTTTTACCATGTGAGTGACAAAGCACTGGAACAGACTGCCCAGAGAGGTTGTAGAGTCTCCTTCTCTGGAGACATTCAGGACCCACCTGGATGTGTTCCTGCGTGACCTAGTCTAGATCATCCTGCTCTGGCAGGGGGATTGGACTGGATGATCTTTTGAGGTCCCTTCCAGCTCCTAATATTCTGTGATTCTGTGATTCTGTAAGAAGTAGGGGTCAGCAGAACTTCCACCTTGGATTTCCAGCAGGCAGACTTTTGCTAACTGAGGAGATACTAATTGCCTGGAAACTGGCAAATGTGATGCCCATCTACAAGAAGTGCTGGAAGGAGTACCTGGGGAACTATAGACCTGTCAGTCTGATCTTGGTACCAGGGAAAGTCATGGAGCAGAACATTTTGAGTGCCATCATATGGCAGCATGTGTGGGACAACCAGGGGATCAGGACCAGTTAGCATGCGTTTATGAAAGGCAGATGCTGCTTGATGAACCTGATATCCTTCTATTACAAGTTGACCGACTTCATGGATGAGGGAAAAGCTGTGGATGTTACTTACTTGGACTTTAGTTAAACCTTTGACACTGTTTCCCACAGGATTTTTGTGGAGATACTGTCTGCTTATGGCTTAGATGGGTGAGTGCTTTGCTGGATGGATGGCCAGGCTCAAAGCATTGTCATGAATGATCTCCAAGATCAAATGTTCCACTGTCACTCTGCTGAGCTGTGAATGCCAGATAAGGTTGCACAGCCCATTGGTAGGCACATAGGACCAGCAGGTCCAAGGAGGTGATTATCCC